>NW_015374409.1:43423-74452 GCF_001272555.1 Dufourea novaeangliae | reverse complement strand
TCGCGGTCCGGTGTCTTATCGAACTCGCCTGTTAGGCCGCGCGTAATCGCAAAGTCGCGTCGCGCTGAATAGGAAACGTCGCGGAACCCGATACTGAACAGCTGAGTGACCGCCGTCGCTCAGCTCGCCGTTACGCGTGAAGAAAAGGTAGATGAAGCACCGTCTAACGCGAGAGTAACCAAAAGAAAGAAGAGAGCCTTGCCCGGTTTGGATAATCCTTTTATAATGTTTTCCCCCTTCCTATATTGAAGAACGTGGAAGATACGGGGTAGCAACAAGCTATTGTTCGTCAGGGAATTCTCGAGTCGTCGTGGCGGTGTTTCGATATTGCTGATCCGTCCGGTCCGTCGGTCAACGTCTCGAGGGTTCTCGACTACGCGCGTAGCTTTCACGTGTCGCTGATTTGACGATTTTCGCTCGCTCTTCGCGTTGCGAAGTAATGTAGTAAAAATGTGCAAGGAAAAGAGGTAATATTCCTAACCGGATATAACAGTTTTTCACCTCATTGAAATAATTTGGAGTGGTTTCCGCATATTTTGTATAAGATGGAGTGCTTCAACGCGTATAATTAAACAGATAGTGCACTTTTACGATTTCTAGATATTTCTGTTACGGTATGCGTTGCTGGTTGATTCCTCAAATGGTTAAAATTCAGTCTGCAGGTATGAAAGTTCCCCTGCGTCCTGTAGCGAAACGTCCGCTCCGGCCTCTGCTAAGGTGCTCGGACAGGGCCAAGCAGCGCCAACTCAACATGTGTCCGTGAATTTTGTTTTCTTAATCCTCGAGGAAAAAGTATTTTCTGCTTTTCATCACGAATCAATGGGTATCGTTTCAATAAATTAACGGAACCCGCGCGTCGATGAAACTGCACGACGGTTCGTTCGTTGTACTTCTGCAAAGCACGTGTTTTCCTAGAACGCTGGTTTCTCTGTACCTAAATCTTGTTGTCGCGGTGGGAGTGAACTCACAATGTAACGATGGGAAACTACTTGGGGTTAGAGAAAGCCCTTTGGGAAGATTCTGTCAATTGGTTAGCAATCGGGCGACAGAGATGTTCAGTTCATGGGAGTATTACGCATTGTTCTGGTGGTATGCACAGAATAACGGATATGCGGCTGCTGCTGTGTAAGCGTTTGGCTACGTAAAACATGTGATAAATTGAAAACAATCTGCCCGTTTCGAGGTCACCAATTTTCCTAACGTAGGAACAACACGTTCAATTAAAAATACATTAAGTGATTGCGTCGGGTGATCAGTGTTTGTGGTCGTACAGCGAAGTGAATACGTATTTGGTGGAATAACCCGGACGCACTTGACGTTACAACCCTTAACTTCGGCTGGTGAGGTATACCTGCAATCACCTACGGACTGGGCGATACCCTGCCATAAATCGTTTCGTCCGTCGATGACCAGGATCTGTGCAGTGACTTACTGACACAGGTCTGCAAGCTGCAGGTAAATTTTCGAAAGGGTGAGTTCTATTCAATTTATTGTTGATTATTATTTTTTTAATTTAACGCAAGCCACATATAACTTTTTCCCGGCAAGAATTCTGCAAGTTTCCATACCTACATTTGTTTTCGGGCTTCTTAAAGATTCTGTTTAAAAAAATTATTGTGTATTCGAATTTTTATGTTACACATGATTTTCTTATATTTATGTTTCATTCATTCATCACTTTAAATGACAAACGATAGATGATAAGAAGTTCGATTTGTTACGTTCTTCTTATTTGCTATTATACGCGGTTTCCTGGGATAAATACCGACTTGCTTTGTTCGGAGCTTCATAGTACAAGCGTAACGCGTAGCCACCGATAGCGCGGGAACTCGGCTGGCAAACTCGCGTTCTGATTGGTCGGGGTTTTTCGTTAATATCTCGTTAACAAAGCCTCGGATAACAGTTTCGTTAAGGAAAAAGTTGTTTAAAATCATCCCAGAAACCTCTCATTTCCGGGAAGAGAGACATTTTTGAGACACCCTGTATACGCCTAAGACGCATGTGGAAATGCAACTCGCGCACGTGCGTCAACGTGCGTATGCATATACAAGTGAGCAATGCTTAATACAATTAACTATTTCATACAGAATAATACGTTAAATGAATATAATAAAAAGGTTCTATGGTTACTACATATATGAAAAATGTTCAATTTGTATATTTCATTATAAATGTACCCAGCCGAACCTTCAAAGCCAAATTTTGTCCAATGCCTGTTATAAAGTTATGGCTACAAGTTCAACGCCAGATTTGCTATAAACAATTTGCGCGCATATTGGCAGCATCATAGGCAGCAAGTAGACAAAAACATATGTATCAAATTGGCTTGCGCAAAACTTGTTCCGGTTTTGCCCTCAATTCGACGTGGGTCATGTTGCAAGGCTTTCTGCCAATTTGTATTTGTTTTACCATTTTGTCAGCGGGCGTTGCTTGCAAAACCCAAGTTAAATGCGGAAACAGATGGCTATGGTTTTTTAGACATCTTTTGTCATTTATTGCTGACAATTTGCTCAAAACTTGTACGCAAATGGTTATCAGGGTAATTATGCATATAGTAAAAATAAAAGACAATTGTGAAATATAGAAATTGTAACAAAACATAAACACAAGAGCATGGGATCCATTACTACATATATTGTTTTATGTATTAATTTCTTTAATTTCTAAAATATTTGACAAATTTTATGTAAACTATGTATATAATTTAATAAACTATGTTCATTTAATTCAACATTATTTGTTCATAATTGAAATGAATGTTTTATATATGTACAATAGCCTCACATAACATTTTGTACCGTACAATTAAACATCATGCAGTTAAAAAACAGAATTCATCTTTTACTATAAGAAAACATTAACGTTTTATCACTATTTAAGTGTTAAAGTGAAAGTGAATCAAAATTTGTTATTAAATACAATCAACTCTATTTTTTTTAGGTAAATGCAGTTTTATTTGAAAAGTACAACATAAACTTACTTTTTACACTTGTCTCAAAAGAGGTTTGCGTACATATTATTTTCTATGTTTTATAATACCACTTTAAATAATAAATCTTGTATTAATTGTAAATTTACGTTTATAATCAATAATTTTGATGCTCTACTAACATGTTTTATGCTTAAACAACAAAATAATAACACTGAAAATGAAATAGTGTTGTTTTTCTATCAACTTATAGAATGTGCATCAAAATCATTTAAGCCTATTTTATAGTTACTAAATACGTTTCACTTTCATTCAAACGTATAAAACTTAATTGTTTCCATTTCTGACCAAATAACATGATGATAAGAATTATTTAACAAATTAAATGATTAATAATTAATATCATTATTAAATTAAGGAACACAAATCTTAATGAAAACTCTTGAACTGGGTGGTAGAAAAGGAACGTTGTGATTGGAAATTGGTAGCTGGTGTTTGCCAGGATCCTATATTTTTTCCACTTTGCCAAGTGTTTGGTGGGTTTTTCTTGTTATTATCATTTTGAGAAACCCAACGTGATTCTCCAACATTTTGATTGCCATTATTTTGCCACTGAGGTTTTGTACCAAGAGATAATCCTTTGTTATGCCAATTGTCTTTACTCTTTAACCATGTATCTCCCTGTTGTTCACTTTCTCTTACCCAGGTGGATGATGCACTAGTATTTTCAAATTTAAGCCACCCCTCTTTTAAGCCTAGATTATTACCATCATCACCCCAAGGATCTCTTGCATCCTCTGGTAAATCATTTAATTCTTCTTTGTCGCTGTGCTTCCAAGAACTCTTAACATTATATGCTTCCCATCTACCTTGTTTTTTATTGTCCAACCAAGAATCTTTGCGAACATTAAAACTTTCTTTTCCACGAATATTCCAATTGTCATTACTGGTTCCGGGTAAATTAGACATATTTGACCATCTGTTATCAGAATTTAAGGACCATGACTCTTTGACCATTGGTTTTGAACATATTTGCTTAGAATTCCAAGTATTTCCACCAGTATTCCACGTATCATCGTGAGTAGAATCCTTAGCATCCCATTTCTCTAAATTAAAATTTTTACGGCGTATATCATTAGACGAATTTTGGTCCCAACTGTTAGTAGATGTTGACGGTTTGAAACTTTGCCAGATATTCTGAAACTGTAATTTTTCGGTAGGTCGGATCCAAGTACTTTGTTCAATCGCTCCTCTGCTAGGTATGTCCCAATCATCAGCAAATCGTTGCTGTGGTGACATTTGCCGTCTTTGTGGAGATTGTTGTCTTCTTGGAGGTGAAGCAGGACGTCCAAATGGAAACCTATGTGGTGAATCCGCGCGCCTCATTGGCGGTATTTGTTGCTTTTCTTGTGGTATATTTTGTCGTCTGGGAAGCAGTACTTGTCTCCTTGACGGAGACGTATCTGCTTTTAATGGTGACATTTGTCGTCGTAAAGGCGACATTTGACGTCTTAATGGTGACATTGGACGATTTATAATCACTTCAAGTCGTCGTGGTGACGACATACGTTTCGGTGACAAGGGTCGCCTTTGTGGTGATAATCGTCTAGGTGGAGACACAGGTCGCCTTAACGGAGGAGAGACTGGACGTCTCAAAGGAGAACGTTGTCTATACAATGGTGATGATGGACGACGAATAGGGGAAAAGTGCCTTCTAGGTGGAGAACATGGACGTCTTGGTGGAGATAACAAAGGACGTTTAGGTGAAAATCTGTTTGGAGAGGTTAGACGATGTTTCATTGGAGACATCTGCCTTCTCACAGGTGAATTTGGTTTTCTCATATTTCCTATTTCATTCCAACGATTTCTTTCAAATTGTTTGTCTCGATTCCAGGAATTTTCCTGAATTTGTTGTTGACGTATGTTTGTTTCATATCGCTCCGGTGATGTACGGAATGGGTTACTTATTCTATATTCATTTGATGGTCCTACTGGCATTATCGTATTCGGTTCCAAGGGTGGTATATTTTGGTATTTTTTGTAAAAGGGTTTTGTTTTAGACACCTCATTATCAGAAAACTGATTTTTCGTTGTAATTAGAATATCTTGGGTACCCATTTCTTGTACATATCGACCTTCCAAGAGAGGATCCTCTGGTTTGTCTTCCTTTTGACCTGACGTATTCTCTAATGGTGCTATACGATCCCAAACAGAACGTGGAAGTTGACTCTGAAGTTTATTTGTTTGCTCCAAAACCATATTCAACATATTTTGTAACTGTTTGGCGGTATTTACATCTACAGTTGGTGCAGGTCCACTTAATTTCTCCTTTGCTATTTCTAAAAGTGCTTGATGCTCTTTTACTGTTTGAGCTATATCTGTATCAAGTCGATTATTAGATAATCTTTCTCTTAAATCGGCTTGTTCTTTGTGATCTCGTAATTTTTTCTCATACAACGGATTAAGACGCATCTGCGAGCTTTCTGTGTTCCATTCCCTCTTCTTTTTCGTTGGTAAATCTAAAGTATAAACGAAGTTTTATTAGTTTTTTTCTATAAAATGTGTAATTGACCAATTTTTTTGAAAAAATTTGTTATAAAAATGTATGAACTTACCTGTCTGCCACGGTTTAGCACTAAATTTACCAAATCTTTTTATTAATTTCTTTGGTGTTGCTTCACCTCTATCCGGAGAATGAGAACGTTTTACCTTGAATTTATTTTTAACAGTTGTGTTTTCGATATTTCTTACGTGAATCGGTTTCTTCACTGGCACTTTTGATTTCTTCATCGGATATTTTGTCGATGGTTTATTTAAATCCTTTTTTGTTCGTAATTCAATTTCTTTCGGCGATATCTTTTTAGTTGCTTCATTCGTACTTTGTTCGTTTGTCTTCTCTTTAATTTTTTTGGCTTCCAGTGTTTTAGCGTTTTCTTCTAAATTCTTTTTAAACCATATTGGATTTAATTTATACATCATACGTCGTTTTAGTAAGATAACAGCTTCGAAATGAGGGCCAATAGGTAAAGTATCAACAACACATGCTAAAATAGGAACGAATGGCGATCCATGACCATTACCTTTTACAGGCCGAGCTAATTCTAATATAGCACGAACTGACTGTTTAGTCAATGTAGTTATCATTACAATTCGTTTAAGAGATGGGATTTTTCTGAGACAAGTCATTATCTCAATTGCTGTAAGATATATAAACATGTATATTTTGTATTAAATATATAAAAGTTATATAAATATTATTTCCATACAATACTTAGTTTTTGTTTAAACAAGTTTGATAGAAATTAGATAGCATAAATATTAATTATAAATTCTTTGTTCTTTTCTTATACATTAAATTGATTAGTGACATATTAATATAATTATTATGTTTTTTTATATTTTTATTAGAATTTACAAAACACTGCTGAGAAGTTAAAAAGGAAATAAAACAAGATACACTTTATTTAATTCTGTGTTGAGCTTTTTCATTTCCTTCGATACATATACATATAATAAATTATGAAAATAACAAACCTCGACCAATATTAGTATTTGCATTAAGTATTGCACATGTTCTGCGCTTTCTCACTGCAGGTATAATTTTCTTTACAACTTCAGTTGGAGATCCCATAATAAATGACGCATTTTTTATATTATTTAATTCACACGTCATTTCAGCTTCTTCTACTTCTGATGGTAAATCGACTCCTATGACTTGTTGACATCTCTATCGTAATTTAAAATTAAGATTAGTAATTTTTAAAATCAAAGTCACAACATAATGATTTTCAATAAAAGTACCAGTAGCTATTTTCCTTACCGATGCCATCATTAATCCAATGAGGCCAATACCACAACCTATTTCAAGTACCGTTGTGTGTGGACCAAGTGCAAGTAAGTTCATTACTGTATTTGCTACATTTTCTGCTCCTGCAGTATTTGACCAAAAGTTTGTTTTAGGTGCAAGTTGAACTTTTATTCCACCCACAATTTCATCCAAAGCTTCTGACCCTACCAAAAATGTTGTATCTGTCACAGTAGTATCATCACATCTAGAATTAAAGAATAATATAGTCATATACTATTACATCATAAGAAAGTCATATTGAAAGTTTTTATAACTCTTCTTACTTATTTGTAGACTTGCAATAAAGTGATTTCACATTACAATCTTTTCCTGGTCCAGACTCATAAACTTGTTTCAAACAGTCCATTGTGGCACGAGTAATATTTTTTCCAGTGGCAAATAGCATGAGTTCGTCCATGCTATTACACCGTACTACTAGCCATAACCAGTCTTGTTTACATTCATTGTTCGTTTCTTTTTTAACTTCTCCATCCATAGGTATGTCATCAGAGAAATTTTCAGTTGTGTCATTCTGGTCAATTGGTTGTTCTGTTGTTTGAAGAAATTCCTCAAATATCTGCATAATATAAACATAATTTGATTATTATTATTATTGTAAGGATTATTTATAATTTATACATTCAGTAGTAGAGATGGGTAGTATCTAGATGAAAAAATTATTTAAATAACTGTTAGAATAAAAGATACTTTATCTTTATTCCTTATTCGAAGCTGGAATAAAAAAAGTATCTTGATTCGACGTGCGTCGAATGAATAAATTTATTTGATAAGAATTATCAGACGAATAAAAGATACATTTTTTATTCGAAGCGTTTTATTCATAGCGTCGAATAAAATTTTCATCTTATGTTTATATCTTTTAGGCCGGGGCCACACGAGAGTTTTTGTCGGACGACACAAGACGGACGACCGTCGTTTTGTAGACGGCCAACGATCGTCCAACTATCGGACGACGAAGCAATCGAGAAACATGAGTCGGTCGATCGTAAACGATCACACTTCTCAATTAATCTCTTTTACACTTTATTAATTAATGACTCTACATTTATCATACACATTTTAAAATAAATTTTGCACGTTAAATTGTACCTACAATACGTGTTATCTCGTGTACTGCTTTTCAAAGCCTATATAGATTTTCAGACACGTATGTCGTGAACACAAGCATTGACATCGTCTTTTGTTTTATTTCGCGCCTCAGTTTCAGTTTCTGTTGGGCATTAATTCATTTAACTTTTTATTTCAGTCGTTTAATTAATGCTCACGATTAAAAAATTAACAAAATGAGTCGTTAATTCTTGATTATACATAAATATTAATCGTTAATCATCAATCTCTGGTTACATCAATTGGTAATCAATTACATATTAGTTTTTAATCGAAAAATTGAAATTCTATTTTATCTATACTTCCTGTAAATTACATTTAAAATAAATAATTTAATCTAAGGTAAGTCCACGAAATAATAATATTAAGTAACTTATGTTCTTCCTCTACTTATATACAAATACATTACCTTCTCTCTAACTTGAACAAAAATATCGGTTGCAAGTTTTTATACACGTTTCCTTAACGAAAAGTGTTCATTATCGTGTGATATGATTCGATGTAACGCTGGACCTTTATTTCTTAAAATAAATTTAAAAGTACCTCAACGAATTGGTGCAAAATTAAAAGATCTCTTAATAAACAAAAAAATACTTCATACCATACAACACGAATATATACAGGGTGGGGCAATAACTATGTCCACTTTGAATATTGCCTGTATTTGTAATAATATGAAAAAATGTTATATACAAAACTTACACGGTACAGAGGGGGGCATATTGTGACACAAACATTTTCTGCGTGGGTGAAGGTGTTATATCCTGTAGTTTCATAACCTCTTTCCGTTGCACATTTTTCTTATTACTTAATAACTTAATTCATTCCACATTTCATTTCTTTGAAACCACAACGAGAAATGTCGACAGTCAGCGCAACCACTGACCCACTCGCGATTAACGAGAACCATCAGATTGGAAATACTTAATCAACATTCCTCGTTGCATTATGCACTATTGACCAAATGAAATCCTTACGATTTCATACAGTCACCGGGCAATATAAACTCTCGGATAAAGGTCTTAGTATTAGTCAGTTGAGCCCAGGCAAGCAGTCAGTTCTCTTTTCGGCAGTCACCTTTGACGGTGCTTCGCCTCAACTTTACACGCGACGGCGAGCCGAGTGACAGCGGTCACTCAGCTGTTCAGTATCGGGTTTCGCGACGTTTCCTATCTTGTGCAACGCGACCTTGCGACTACGTGCGGCCTAACAGCCGAGTTTTATAAGACACCGGACCGCGAAGTGTAACGTCCAAGACGGTGATAACGTATCTCGCAGTGCCTAAACCCTGTTCAACGGCTCCGAGAGCCAGCAAGCCTTCCGCCTCTTCAAGGATCCTAAATTCCGACCGACTCCGCCGCAAGCGTAAAAACATTCATCTCTATCATCATTGGTATCTTTCTTGTTATCAAAACAAGAGTGATTTCCTATCCCTCCCGTTCACTATCCAAAATTGCGTACTTCATTGATAAGTTTAGACAGCGCGTGCTTTAGCACTTTAAAAAAGCTAGGACCCGTAATTATAAATAAAGTAACGACCGCAACGCGGGATGTAACAAATTGGTGTCAGAAGTGGGATTCTTTTGATCGAAATATCGAAGCAAAATTTCTTTGCTCTCATTATTTAATTCGATCACGGCTCGTAGCCTGCCTAAGCTTTCCGCTGACGCAGAACGTTTAGTATTTCACATAACAAAGGTGACTGCCGACTAACAAACCATTACCTGCCACAATGCTGTTGGGTCACTCAGCGCAACGCGAAACCAGTCGTCTCCTCACAACTCCTCCTCCCTTACCTACAACAGCACCGACCTTTGCTCAAACTCACGCTGGAAACATAAACGAACTCCAGATCACCTTTTTTCGCTCACGCATCGATGATCTTCATCATGTCTATCGCACGTTAGGTGCTATTCCGGTTTTCGACTCTAGATATGTTCCTAATGAACAATTTCTGCGAACAGTAAATAATCTATATCCACGAATTCCGAGCGAATACGAGGAACAATTTCTGACCGGATTAACTTGCAAATTGACTGATCGAGATCGTTATGGCATAAAAGAAGAAAAATGTAAAACCGTGAGCCAATTTCTTCGCATTTTGAGGGATCGATATTCGCCTTGTAGATCATCCAAGTAATCATGTATGACCTACGACGCGTATATATGTTCCCTAACGAACCACTGACTGATTACATAGACAGAGTCGTTAGGTTATGCGAAGGAGCTACCGCAAGTGCTAGGGACGAAGGGGAAAATTTGTATAGTAAAAGAGCAAAAGAATTAAACAGTACGGCCATAAGCTCGTTCATCGCAGGTTTACCTCCGCATTACGCACATCGAGTGTCATTCAACCAACCTAATACACTGAATCAGGCAATTAATAAAGCATTCAAAGCTGCAAAAGTATTTGGTACTTACAACCCTACGATGTAAACCGTAGATGGACGGAATGACGAGAACCCCGCGATGAACCAGATTACGAATTACCTCGTTCTACGTAGATAGCATACAATTCCTCACCTCCGGAGAAAATCGCGCAAGTACCACATTCCACACCTACCGTTGGGTGTCAATGCAAAGATAGGCATCGTCGTGATAAGCCTCGGTATAATATACGAGCAAAACGTAAATCTTCTTCTGACCGTCGCGAGTCTTTAAACTACAACCACGCCCTCTCTTAGGAGAGGAGCGAAGCGGGCGCGTCGGCCTCGTCAGCTCAGAGGAATCGGGTTTTCCAACCAAACAAGAAACCCCCTTTCTCGCATACGCACCGTGCCCCCGAATCCGGATCAAGGCTAACCAACTATAAGACGAGGAAGGTGAATATCTAGTGGACTCTGGCGCTGTATTAAATTTAATCACCATAGAAGCAATCCACCCTAATGCACCTATCGTCAACAAAGACGAAATTTCCGTAAAGAGCCTCAATGGATGGATTACCATCTTAGGAGCCACATACATGTATGAAAGTTAACGGAAGTTGGGCATTATTCTATGTAGTTGACACTCCGGATTTACCAAAAGGATTATGCGGTCTAATTGGCAATTCATACCTCCTCCAAGAAGAGGCCATCGTATCATATCATTATCGGACTCTAGTAACGACAAATCGTCCAATACACCCCATTTTATTTTCAAACTCAAAGGAACTGGAAAACGTACTAGCTTTACATCAACGTAATCAAGAAATTCTTCAAATTTATCTCGCGCAACATCCAGAACTGGATAGCGAAGAACCGGACCAACCTCTACAGCTCGACGATAGTTCCGAGAGCAATTTATCTCCTCCTTCTGAGGAAATACTCTTCGCGCATGAAGATGACGATTTAGGGGAATACGAAGTCTTGCCCACGTCGGTTACAGAACGACTAGCTACTATTCGAAAGACGTTGAAGCTCGAACAATTAACACTAAACGTACCAAGCGGGCTCAAATGACCCCTTTCAAAATTTACTTTAAAATCGTACATTCATTGTTATTTCTTTCGCTCATCTGACTTTCTGTAAATTCTTATATTATCTGATTATTCAATTTCTCGCTTTCCGTTTTTCTCTTAGCTTATATTTTACCGAGAAAAATTCTTTGCATACCTTATGTACCACGAGGGGTCATTTGACCCCTTACGAAATTTAAGTATTTTTTTGCAGTTGTCCAACTGAAACCTTAGTTCTGGACTCAGATACACTTCTGATGTTATAGTTTCATTTATCTGAATCTGATATGTGTGTTTGGTTTCGGCGTGACCACTTGAGCGACCCGATCGGGTCCATACGACGTAACGCATAAACAGAAAGGACTCTTATCAGAGATTTACAAGTGTACGGGATGGATACTCTATCAGGCAACAACTGGAATAAAGATACCAAGACAGCGTTTCCTGTTACAATTAGCAGATGAACTCGTCACAGAGTATCACGAATTTCTTGAAGAAAATGAAAACTTACAAGAAGGAACATCAAGCAGCCCAAGCAATAATTCCCAATTACGAAGAAAATGCCAAATAAGATTGTGAACGGATAATAAAACCCCTCAAACTTGCATAATTTGCAAAAAATTTATCTGCGGAAAATGCATGAAGGAGAAACCAGTCATATGTAAAAAGTGTAATTAATTGATTATTTTATTAATAAAAATAAAAATATATGTTTGATTATTTTATTAGAAATTAGAAGTTATGTTGCGAATTATTTCCTTTAATAAATTAAGAATTTCTTTCTAAAAATCAACGTTTATTTCATAAGGGGTCAAATGACCCCTTATGGTAAGAATAGGTATGTGTAAAGTACCGGTACGTTTAGTGTTAAGTGACAAATCACGCGCACTAGTCGAACGCTCCGTCCATAATTACGCAGATAGATTTTTCATTCCCGGCGACCATTGGCAAGAACTGACACGACGGCACACACCACCCTAACTACGGATGAGACTTCCGTCTTCACTAGACAGTACCCTTTTCCACCCATTCAAGAAGAGGAAGTGAGGAAACAGGTCCGCAACCTAGAAAATGTAGGCATTATTGTTCCATCGAAGTCACATTATAATTCTCCGCTTTGGGTCGTTCCAAAGAAAGCCGACTCGAAGGGAAATAAGCGATTGCGAATAGTCGTCGATTTTCGTGAACTAAACGAGAAAACGGTAGATGACAAGTACCCCCTCCCGAAGATCACCGATATTTTGAACCGGTTTGGCGGCGCAAGATACTTTTCAGTGTTTGATTTAGCAAACGGATTTCATCAAATACCTATGGCAGAAGAAGATCGAAGTAAAACCGCTTTTTCCACCCCCGAGGGTAATTACGAATTCGTAAGCATGCCATTTGGTTTAAAAAATGTCACGGCTACTTTCCAATGGTTAATGAACGAGGTACTCAAAGGACTAATTGGCAAGGAGTTACATGTATACTTGGATGACGTCGTCGTATACTCCGACACTCTTGAAGAACATGGCCGCCGACTAAGCAACTTTTTCGAACGCCTTAGGAACCATTATCTTACCTTGCAAACGGACAAACCCGATTTTCTGAAACACGAAGTCGCGTATTTAGGTCCTGTTATTTTGGCAGAAGGTGTAAGGCCGAATCCTGATAAAACACGCGCGGTTTCAGAATTTCCAGTACCAAACACCAGGAAATCAGTCAAACAATTCCTAGGCTTAGTAAATTATTACCGTCGTTTCATTCAAAATCTAGCGTAAAGAGCGAAACCGCTGACTAATTTAACAAGCACTAAAATTCCATTTGTATGGACGGACGCACATCAGGATAGTTTTGAAGATCTCAGACAATGTCTTTGCAAAAAACCTGTCTTGAGGTACCCAAATTTCGATAATCCGTTCATTATAATTACGGATGCATCAGATGTAGTGACCGGAGCTATTTTAAGCCAAGGCAAAATAGGAGAAGATCCTCCGATTGCTTATGCATCTCAAGTGCTCACACCATGTCAGCTAAATTATTCCACCTCGGAAAAGGAATGCCTCGCTATAGTCAACACAGTGAAATAATTTATAACATACATTTACGGCCAGAAACTTATCCTAGTGACGGATCATTGTCCACTGCAATGGTTATTCTCAATTAAGGATCTTACATCTCGCTGGAGAATTTCACTCGCGGATTACGACTATGAGATTGTGTACAAGCCTGGACGCGTAAACGCGAATGCAGATGCATTATCACGAAACCCTGTGATACAAGCTCTCCCCTTAGTACCTGGTAAAGGCCCGGCACATAACATCTCTCAAATGTCAGGAATAGCACAACGAGTACGAAATCGAGATCAGAATCTCCGCAGACCGAACTACGAGGAACCACCATCTCTGATCCTAGAGGAAACCGAAGATTCGATACACCCCAACGATATAGACGACCTTCCTCCTCACGATTATCTGGACGACACACCTGAGGCAAATTCCACTGGTATAAAAACAGCACTCGTAGGTGAACCAGAATTCGACACTACAGAGGACGTCAGCCGACCAAGAGGTGTTCAGCAGAATCAAGAAGGTAACAACAATTTTCCACCACGTTTCACCACAGAAGAAATCACGTTTCTTCGGAGCCTGAATCAAGCAGAATTACCAAATAGCGAAGACTCGACCCGTAACTCGAAAAAACAACCTCCATTCGTGAAAAAACGTGTTTCGTGGTTTTTACCACCTCCAACAGATTTATTAGAGGTACCACAGTCAACCATGGTCTTCGCCGAACCAGACGAATTTGGAATAACGATCAGAAATACATCGAATGAACAAAGTACTACTGCTCATTCTGTTAACGAAAGTAGAGAATTAAAATACGATACATTTATAGATTCATATCAACCTTCATATATACCGCAATCTCAGAATCAAAATGTTTCTTTAAAATTAAATCCGAAACAATGCGAAGTCTTGGTTTTTAAAACAACCTTAACGATTGAACCGGATAATTACGCACATTTTATTTCCGCGGATCGAATATTAACAAGTGTAAATTGTAAAACTCTAAAGGCTCTCGGACTCCTAGAGGAGACCGTATTAATCATCGAAGACCTAAACCCAGGGCGCGTAATCGTAACCCTCAACAACGAAGGAAAGGTGTTTAGCATCGTGGGAACCAGAAATTTTTTCCACGAAATGGGAATTTCGGAACTGTCGCATTCACTTTCTGCTCTTAAAGAGTCAGTGAAGATTGAGAAAATAACTTCAATTCGTATAGCTACTCATGGTGAAATTCTCTATCACTTCGATCACAACATACTCCAGAAACTTTTAACCGAAATCCTTTGGGAACAGCCAGTAAGAATCACAATATGTACCGGCGAAATCCAGGAACCCTCAAAAGATGAACAGGAAGGCATTATTCGACATTATCACGAAAACCTGATAGGAGGACACAAAGGAGTCACGAAGACCTACCGACGGATTCGAAGTTTATTCGACTGGCGAAAAATGCGACGAGACGTAGAAGACTTCATACGGCATTGTACCAGTTGCCAGGAACAGAAACTTGTACGCATTAAAACGCTAGAACCGATACTTATTACCGATACCCCTGCGAAACCCTTTGATAAAATTGCATTGGACACGTTAGGGCCACTTCCGGTAACACCTAGTGGAAATCGTCACATATTAACGATTCAATGCCAGCTTTCAAAATTCTGCATGGCTATTCCATTGCCCGACATACGAGCGCTCACGGTTACTGACGCAATCTCGCGATATTTTATCTCGCGAAAACATTCATTAATAATATAATGCAAGGAATCGCAAAAGTTTTTCGTATTAATCACGTAACCACTTCTGGTTATCGTCCACAGACAAATGGTTCTCTTGAAAGAAATCACATCGTTCTAATGGAATATTTAAAACATTATTTAGAGAAATACGAGGACTGAGATCTTTATACACCCTTCGCAACATATTCGTATATTACATCGGTACACGTAGCAACAAACTTTACTCCGTACGAGGTAGTTTTCGGTCAATTAGCCAGAGACCCCTTCACCCCGATGTCTCGCCAAGAGCTCCTAACATATCCCATATACGTTGAAAATTTAGTAGAACGATTGGACGAAATTCATAATCTGACTAGGGAAAATTATGATCAGAAGAGCAACCAAGTAACATTTTTACCGAATGATCTTGTCTATGTAATGTCAGGTCGGAATTCCAAGGTATACACACTGAGTTGGCTCACCTCCGTAACATGACGATGAGGATGAGTTATAGGATTACCGAACTCTCTTTGGAATTCTGTGATTTAGAAAAGAGGCAACGTATAGCAGAAGTAAAATCGGCAGCGTTAGCGTTAATTCTTTTATGAAAGGAGAGGCACGTGGTGTCGGCTTCTTGAGAAGAGATTGTATCGTCAATAGCCGGAATCTTAAACATATCATCGGTGTTTAGATTCGATGGCGGCTCGAGTGGCGATACATTGTTGATTACTCGCGGCCTCGGAGTTCGGGTGTTCCGCGATGGCAAAGGGACCGACGCTGGATTGTCGGTTGCCGGTTGCCGGTTGCTATCGAGGCGCGTGAGATAAAAGGTTTTAAATAAAGGATCTGACCACAGAGTGGGGAGAGTCGGGGGGACTCTCTGGCAAGAGGACTGTGTCAAGGGACATGGCACTTACCCCAGAACCTCGAAAGAGATCGGAGTCAAGTTTTATACCAAATATTTCTAACATCAGAAGTGGGATACGAAGACAGTGAAATTAAAGCCTATAGTTTTATTGTTTTATTTTTCTGTCGTACCCGTTACAGTGGAAAATGTGAGAAGTGAAACCGCCGCGCCTATGCTGGAAAATTTGTTTATCCGCTTTCTAGAAACTGTTGCTAGTGGATCGGTAGTTGCTTCGGGGCCCATAACGTCTAATTCTTTTGTGGAAGCGGTGCCTGAGTTTAGTGGATGTGATATAGGCGAAGACGCTAAAAAGTGGTGTGATATCGTTGAGTGTATTACCGAAAAACTTTCTGTTACTCAGCGGTTGAGTCTCGCTACCCATGCTTTGACGGGGCCTGCTAAAAAATGGTATAAAGACTGGGAGGACATTCTCAATTATGAAGATCTGTGTGTGAAGAAGGTGGATGGAGAGAAAAGGCTGCTACATTTCCCGTCAGGACATAGAGTCGTCATAGAGAGGGCAAAACCGACCTGCAATATGATCGAAGCGCTATCGCAGGACACTGGTCGATCGTTAGAAGGTTTGTTGGAGAAATATCCCTGTATGATTGAGGACGGGGGTAATCTTCGACTTGTAATTACGGGAGAATTAAAAATTGTATTAAAAGAAGATAAAACCGTGAGATATCAGCCATATCGTTTGTCGTTTGCTCAACGTGCTGAGGTGCGTAAAATTATTACCGAATTAATGTCTGGCGGCAGCATACGAGAAAGTGTCTCACCTTTCGCGAGTCCTATTATTTTAATACCTAAAGTGAACGGTGGTACTCGAATGTGTGTAGACTATCGCGGCTTAAACAAAATTACCATTAAAGATAGGTACCCTTTGCCTCTAATTGACGATCAATTGGATCGGTTGGGGCAAGGACAATACTTCACCACGTTGGATATGGTCTCTGGTTTCCATCAGATACCAATTGCCCCTGACTCTATAGAAAAGACCGCGTTCGTTTCGCCTGACGGTCAGTACGAATATCTTCGTATGCCGTTTGGACTGGCCAACGCGCCCGCTACTTTCCAGCGTGCTATAAACGCGGCATTAGGAAACCTTAGCTTTTCTATAGCAGTAGTCTATATAGATGACATTATTATCCCTTCCAAGACTGTAGAGGAAGGGCTGGAACATTTAGACCGTGTATTATGTGCATTGGATAAGGCGGGTTTTTCACTAAATATCGATAAATGTAAATTTTTTCAAACGACCGTAGACTATTTGGGGCGTGAAATATCTGCCGAAGGTATACGACCAGGAAAGCGCAAAATTAAAGCCTTGATCGATTCGCCTGTTCCTACTGATGTCAAGCAAGTTCGGCAATTTATGGGGCTTGCCAGTTATTTTCGAAAATTTATACCGGAATTTGCAAGTCGGACGGCATGTATTACGAAGCTGACCAGAAACAGTGTTCCCTGGGGCTGGGGTCGTGAGCAGGACGAATCGCGTCAATACGTCATTGATTGTTTAGTATCACAGCCGTTATTAGTTATTTTTGACCCAAGTAGGGAAACTGAATTACACACTGATGCTAGCTCTCTCGGTTACGGAGGAATATTGTTTCAAAGGATAAGCGGTGTTTTAAGAGTGGTTGCGTATTTCAGTCGTCGGACTACGAGCGAGGAATCGCGATATCACTCTTACGAACTTGAAACTCTTGCAGTTGTAAACGCTCTGAAATACTTTCGGGCCTACCTACTGGGTATTCATTTTAAAATCATTACTGATTGTAATGCCTTAAAAGCAACTAAAGATAAGAAAAACATTTTGCCGCGTATTGCTCGATGGTGGGTGTATCTACAGGATTTTCAATTTGATATAGAGTACCGTAAAGGAAGACAAATCGAGCATGTGGATTTTTTGAGCCGAAATCCACCGAAGAGTAGGCAAATAAATGCAGCGCGTTTAGATAAACATGTAATATCTACTGACTCTTGGATAAAGGAGTCTCATAGGAATAATGAAGAGGTTCAAACATTAATTAAACGGGTAGAAGCTGGAGACGCTGTATGTAGTGATTTTTGTATGCTCGAAGGTATTTTGTGCCGTAAAATACATAGTAATAAAGGAAACATCCTTTCACGTTTTTATATTCCGAGAGGGTACCGGATCGCGTTGCTACGCCTTTATCATGACGAAAATAGTCATGTAGGGTATGAGAAGACGTATGAATGTATCTCACGGAAATTCTGGTTCCCGCGAATGCGCTTATTCGTGCAAAAATATGTAAAGCATTGCCTTACTTGTGTGGTTTCAAAACGCCATACTGGACCACAGCAAGGCTTGTTGCATTCTATTCCTAAGAAACCAATTCCGTTTGACACAATACATGGTGATTGTGTTGGACCTTTTAGTCAGACTAAAGAGGGGTATCAGCATATCCTACTAATAGTGGACGCATTTACTAAATATTTGCAGCTTGTGCCTCTAAAATCATTAAGTGGCGCTGAGACATTGCAAGTATTTAAAGAAAGATTAACTCTTTTTGGTAGACTGCGAGTTGTAGTATTGGATAGAGGTACAAATTTTACATATAAACTGTTGCAATTGTGGTTAAAAAAGCAGAATATAGAATTACATTTAATTGCTACTGGCGCCCCACGTGCGAATGGGCAGGCGGAACGTTATGTTGCTACAGTTACAAATTTATTAACTACAGAAGTTTCAAAATCTTCAGAATGGCCGAACAAGCTATGTAAAATACAAGAATCTCTAAACACAACAAAACAGTCATCTACAGGATTTACACCTAGTTATTTATTATTTGGAGTAAATCATAATACAAGAAATGCTTTACATATTGAAGCCGAATTACCCGAATTGGAGGAGGAATTAAATTTAATGCACGATAGGAAAATCGCGTCGGAAAGATTGTCAAAGAATGCGGAGAAACAGGAAGACATCTTCAACAAGAAGCGTCGTAACAATATTGAATACAAAATTAATGATACTGTGTTCATTAAACCCGCTGCAACGCGTGGAGCGAAACTAGATAACAAATATGTTGGTCCATTTGTTATCACCGAAATTATGTCGAATGAGCGGTATAAGATCCTTGGTCAATCAGGGAGGTCACAAGTGGCACCGAAAGACCGATTACGTTTATGGAACGGTGGTCTGGCGATGGAGAGTTTGACGACAGTGATTACGAGAACGTGAATGAGCCGTGTTAGCGAGGTAACGTAAATTAAATGTGAAATCAGTAACCAGAAGGTAGAATTTCCAGTTTCATATTGAATAAATATTTTTTTTCATAAATTCTAAATTGTCCAAATACGTATAATTGAGTTATTAAATTTCCCTCCTGTCATTGTTTTATTTATCCAAATCTTTATTCTTAGCGTTGTGGTTTCATATATATTCATCAAATTCCATGTTCAGTCGCATTCAAACTTTATGGGGAACACGTTTCTGTATTGTGGAGTACCAGTTGAGTGGTACGGTAGATAAGAAAAAAGTTTGGCTATTGAGACGCGTTGCGTCTACTAGCAGAGGTTTGGCTATTGAGACGCGTTGCGTCTACTAGCAAAAGATTGGCTATTGGGACGGGTTGCGTCTACTAGCAAAAGATTGGCTATTGGGACGCGTTGCGTCTACTAGCAAAAGATTGGCTATTGGGACACGTTGCGTCTACTAGCAAAAGATTGGCTATTGGCACGCGTTGCGTGTACTAGCAAAAGATTGGCTATTGGGACGCGTTGCGTCTACTAGCATAAAGACTAGTTATTGTAGACGTATATTATTTGTGTATTGGGATTTCGGGAAAAGTTTTAATATCTTGATGCTTCCCGAGAACGTGAAGCAGGTCAAATTGGCCGTGTTAGCGTTAATTCTTTTATGAAAGGAGAGGCACGTGGTGTCGGCTTCTTGAGAAGAGATTGTATCGTCAATAGCCGGAATCTTAAACATATCATCGGTGTTTAGATTCGATGGCGGCTCGAGTGGCGATACATTGTTGATTACTCGCGGCCTCGGAGTCCGGGTGTTCCGTGATGGCAAAGGGACTGTTAGCGCTCGTCGCTAACACAGGTTTATGGCACGGTCAGGGATTCTTAAAATTGATTGGAAACCCTCGGAAGGAAACGTGTTCCTGACATTTGGCAACCAAATGTGCAGGAGACCCACCTTGGAAGGGTCCGCATGACCATCGACGTTCCATAAACCCCAGACTTCGGGACGGTACCTTTGCGCGGGGACTTAACGGTTTCTCGGAACCGCGTGAGGAAAGTGGAACCGACGGGAAAATCCGCGCTGTTGACGAACTGCTGTCCACCCCCATTGTCAGAGGGTTGCGACAAGCTCCTCCTTTAAAGTATTGCGCCAAGGGCGCATGGAGGGGATGCACGGGCCCAACAACCTCTTTTCCGGACAGTTTGTTGAGACAGTTAGTCAGAGACAGAGTCGCAAACAGTCACTCAGGACAGTCGCACCTATTGCTAGAATTTTAGAACTATCCAACAATCAGGTTGGAGATCGAAGTGAACAGTTAGGTTCATTGTTGTATTTATTTAAGAGCATTCAGGCTCTTTCTGTAAATACCGTTAATAAATATAGTTCAGTTATTAGTCCCAACATTGGGTGGTCCTTCGAGTTTTACTAAGACGGCACCTCAGTGCAAATACCCGCGATCTCGACCAAAAGAAGTGTCGTGATCCTACCATTGGTCCTTCGAGCCGGATACGCGGTTGAAGACAATCTACTTCGAGGACGGAGGTCAACCTGTGGGAAGGCGCCTAGCAGTCAGGGAATCCAGATCGTGATATCTTTGCACCAGCAGAATTCTGCACCGTACCTGTGGGGAGGAATAGGTACCAGTAAGAAGATCCGCTGCGGAGAAGTATGTAGTGTTACACGGGAGACGAGGCAGATTAACCGAAGGCGCATAGTGGACTTCTTTGGTGTATCATCGGTCCAGCGCAGTGAAGTCATCCATATTGCATCCTCTCCAATCACAGTAAGCCATTCTTTCTTGTTTCTACTTGTGTTAGTCGAGCGTCGTTTAATATGGAAGCCGAATTGAAAGAGTTAGTTCTTGACCGTGGTCTAGTGAAGGCATCCTTGACTCGTTTTAAAACGTTCTGTAAAGACTCCGCGAATTTAAGTAATATATACGCGCTACAGAAACGATTAGAAGCAAACATTGCATTGTATAAGAAGTTCAATGCTATTCAAGATAGAATAGAGCGGCTAGTGGCAGGAACGAATCTAGAAGAAGCACACGCTTTCGAAAGAGATCAGTTCGAGAACACATATTTTGATTTAATCGCCGAAGTTGAATCCTTTATTGAAAGGTCACAACCGAAGAAAACTCCAGCGGCAGCTAGTACAGTAGTAGATACATCTCACTCACCCACACCCGTAAATGCACCAGTTGTTTTGCAAATGCCATCAATGCAATTACCATCATTCGACGGTAATTTTAATGATTGGGTTAAATTCAGGGATACGTTTTTGTCAGTAGTGCACGAAAATGGGGCCTTATCAGATATTCAAAGGTTCAATTTCTTAGATTCTGCGCTAAAGGGATCTGCCGCTCGCTTTATTCGGTCACTGGGAGTCTCAGAAATCAATTACAAGTTAGCTTGGGAAGGGTTGAAAGCACGGTATGAAAATTCTGTGGCTGTTAAAAGACATCATGTTACGTCATTGTTAGAGTTGCCTTCGATTCAAAAACCCTCGGCCGACTCAATCAGAGAATTTTTAGATGATGCTAGTAACCATCTATTATCATTAAAGGCTTTAGGAGAGCCAATAGAATCCTGGGATACTCTCATTCTTCCAATTTTGTCTAGAAAATTAGACTCAGTGAGTGTAAAGGAATGGGAAAGACGAACGGTTTCGTTAGCTAAGATCACGTTTAATCAGTTCTCAGTTTTCTTAGAAGAACGGTCGAATTACCTACAGAATCTTACAATAAACAGTCAGGTATCGTCTGCACGAGTCGAATCGGGTTTTAGAAACCCAGGTAGTCGCAAAGGAGTACGCGTAACTGCCCATGTTGCTAGTACAACAGTCAATTGTCCAGTTTGTAAGGCAAACCATTATATATACCAGTGTGAAAGGTTTAAAGGTATGACAATGAAGGATAAAACCACAATAGTTCAGTCATCTCGTAGTTGTTACAATTGTTTACAAACTGGGCATCAAGTGAAGAATTGCACACGTCGACATTGCTCTCGTTGTGGTAGAAAACACCACTCATTGTTACACCGCGATGATTTTCATTCAGAGAAAGAATTAGATAAGATTCCTAATGTTCAGAACACTGACGTTACATTGACCAGTGTTACGAACATCGCGAGCAAGTTAGATGCGTATACAGTGTTATCAACAGCAATAGTGCAAATTATGGATAGTAAAGGAAAAAGATTAGAATGTCGAGCGTTATTGGATTCTGGTTCACAAAGGCACTTCATGACAAAGGATCTCTGTGAGCGTTTGGGAATGAAGGTTAATATGAGACAGGATCAGGTAGCAGGGTTAGGCAAGTCTCTCAATACTATTATAGGCAATGTTAATGCTTGTATATATTCAAACCACAATAGTTTTCGAGCTGATATCAAATGTTTAGTAATAAAGGATATTACAGATGATATGCCGAACTTACCATTACATAGAGCAGATATCTCAATACCGCCGAATATAAGATTAGCAGATCCTAAGTTCAATGAGTGTCATAGAATAGATCTATTACTGGGAGCAGGTTTGTTTTGGAAGTTAATGTGTAATGGTCAACATAAAGCTGCTCCTGAGTTAGTATGGCAGAAAACTCAGTTGGGTTGGATCCTTGGAGGGGAACTTCCCGCTTCGAACACAAACAAATCAATTCGCAATGCATGTCATATAACTACGGTAGCAGGTTTAGACACTCAATTACAAAAATTTTGGACAATTGAGGAATTAAATACAGAAGTCGAGGAAAAATTAGATAGTTGTGAGGTTTATTTTATAGAAACCACAAAAAGAAACGAAGAAGGAAGATACGTAGTTAGGATTCCATTCAACGACAATTTGAGAATGATAGGTACATCGCGAACACAAGCAGAAATTCGTTTACGTTCGATTGAAAAAAGGTTAGCGAGGCAATCAGAATTACGTCAGCACTATGTTGAATTTATGAAAGAGTACGAAATATTGGGTCACATGTCACGAGTGCAAGATTCACAACTAAATCAAGAACCGTCATACTATCTCCCACATCATGCCGTGTGTAAAGAGGGAAGTACTACAACAAAGGTTAGGGTTGTTTTTGATGCGTCGGCAAAATCTTCGTCAGGTTTGTCATTGAATGACACGCAATTAGTAGGTCCCACTGTTCAGAGTGATTTGATCTCTATTCTTATTCGATTTAGAACACATCGCTATGTCCTTTCAGCGGACATAACAAAAATGTACAGACAGATTCTTATAGAACCAGAAGAAAGATGTTTTCAACGCATCCTGTGGCGTCAAAGTCCAGAATTGCCCATAGAAACGTTCGAACTTAATACAGTTACATATGGAACAGCATCGGCCCCTTTCTTAGCAACACGGGTATTAAAACAAATAGGTTTAGAATGTACACACACGTTTCCAAACGCGAGCAAAGTAATCATTAACGATTTTTATGTTGACGATTTACTAACCGGGGTTGCCACGATCTCAGAAGCAAAGCGATTAAAGGACGAAGTTTCAGGAATATTACTCCAGGCCGGGCTTCCATTGCGTAAATGGGCAACGAATTGCCCTCTTATTTTTCAATCGTCCCCGGATACAGTAACGGCAAAAGAACTCAATGCAGACAAAGATCCAAAAACTCTCGGTCTGCAATGGGCGTCTGTTGAAGACGAACTCCGATTTTGTATTTCATCTTCGAACAATAAACGGGTTACAAAGCGTACAATATTATCAGAAATTGCGCAAATATTTGATCCATTAGGATTAATTGGACCAGTTATCACTCGCGCGAAATTAATGATGCAACGGCTATGGAAAATGCAGATAGGTTGGGATGAGACAATCTCCCAAGAGTTACACGCTCAATGGACGAGTTATAGGCAGGAATTACATAACTTAGACTTAATAAAAATTCCTCGTAAAGTAGTAGTTGGATGTTTAGCTCAGGTAGAATTACATGGTTTTGCAGATGCCTCAGAAAAGGCGTACGGGGCGTGCGTCTATTTACGGTCACCAACAAAGTCAGGTAGATGGGAGGCTCGGCTTTTGTGCTCGAAGTCCTGCGTCGCGCCGCTCAAGTCTATAACGCTTCCACGATTAGAACTGTGCGGAGCACTTTTATTAGCCCAATTAGTACACAAAGTTCAATCAGCGCTTAATCTTCCCGTTGAAAGAGAATACTACTGGTCAGATTCCAGTATTACGCTTGCATGGATAGCAAGTGTATCGAGCAGGTGGAACACCTTTGTTGCCAATAGGGTTTCACAGATACAACATTTAAGTAAGATCGATAACTGGCGCCATGTATCCTCAAAAGACAATCCAGCAGACATAATCTCTCGTGGCTTAAACCCGATGTCCCTGAAGGACAATAACCTTTGGTGGTCAGGTCCTTATTGGCTTAATGAAAATTCAGATATTTGGCCATCTTCAGACATATCCATTACAGAGATTCCAGAAGAAAGAAAAATTATTACTACATTAACGATAAGCACACTTCACGACTATTCCATTTTTGAGCGATTTTCGAGTTATATTCGTTTAGTACAGGTGGTTGCATATTGTTTCAAGTTTGTTTCAAATTGTCAGGCTAAAAAAATAACGTCACATGACCGTGTGTATCACACAGGGGTCAACTTAACAGTTAGTGAAATTCAACGAGCCGAAAATGCATTGCTGCGTCTTGTACAAGCCGAGGTATTTTCTGGTGAGCTGACTGCACTAAGAAATACACAGTTACTATCAAAAAATAGTCCAGTCATTACACTCTGTCCATTTCTGATGAAAAGGGATTAATGAGGGTGGGCGGCAGACTCCAGTACGCTATCCTCGAATATGATCAAAAACACCCAATCATATTACCGGCAAAGCATCCATTCATAGATCTTCTAATTCGACATGAGCATATTAGATTGTTACACGCAGGATGTCAGCATGTAGTAGCGTCTTTGCGGGAACGGTATTGGCCTTTGGCATGCAAACGGAATGTGAAACAAGTAATTAAAAACTGTGTAAGGTGTTTTAAAGTAAAACCTCAATCGGCCATTTATCTGATGGGTCAACTACCTGCCGTTCGAGTGACACCTGCTCGTCCATTCAGTACCTGCGGAGTAGACTACGCAGGCCCATTTATGACCAAAGAACGTGTTCGGACTAAGATCTCTACGAAGGCGTACATTTGTATTTTCGTATGTTTTGTAACAAAGGCAATTCACATAGAACTAGCTACAGACTTAAGTACAGATGCATTCCTGAATTGTTTTAGGCGCTTTATAGCACGGAGAGGTAAATGTCAACGCATCTTCTCAGATAACGCTACAAATTTTGTGGGGGCAAACCGTCAATTAAAGGAATTAAAGAGTTTTATTACTGGGAGTACATATAATAGTGAAGTAAATTCTTTCTTGAACAAGGAGCAAATAGATTGGAAATTCATTCCTCCCCAAGCACCAAATTTTGGAGGGCTTTGGGAAAGTGCGGTGAAATCTGCTAAATTTCACCTAAAACGAGTCATTGGTGAACAAAAATTGACATTCGAAGAACTCTACACGCTACTAACACAGATAGAAGCATGCTTAAATTCCCGCCCTCTCAGTCCCATCTCTTCAGATCCTACTGACTTCAATCCGTTAACTCCCGGACATTTTCTAATTGGCAATGCACCTAACGCGTTACCGGACCATGATCTCAAAGATGTACCTACTAATCGATTAGGCAGATATCAGTTAATCCAACAGATGTTCCAACACTTTTGGCAACGGTGGCATCGAGAGTACATCCACCAACTACAACAGTGGAATAAATGGCATATCACATCGCCTCAGAGGATAATAGAAGGGACTTTGGTTATACTCAAGGATGACAATTTACCTCCACTACCGTGGTGTCTTGGGAGAATCACGCAACTACGTCCAGGAAAAGATGGGGTAGTACGTGTTGCATCCATCAAAACCATCGATGGAGAGTATAAAAGGCCCTTAACCAAACTTTGTATATTACCCAAAGAAGATAACAATTTAACAACTTAGAATATTCGACTAACTTACTATATAATTAGTAATATTATTGTAAATAGATTCCCTAGTTTATAAACATTTAGTTAATCAGTGCGATAGTATAATTTAATTTATGGACTTGAATCTTTCGGGTTATTATATTGTACGTTACATCCACTTTGTAAATATTAGGATAAGCAACATTACAGTACAAATAAGTTATATAGGTTTATAATTTAGGGTGTTTTACGCAAATTCAAAGCATATATGCTTAATATGGAGAAGTTATAACTTGTCTAGAACTCGCATAACGATGTAGTTCATAGATTCAGTAATAATTCCGTTGTTCTTTCGACATTAGGTTAGAATACATATTAGGTTACATAGGATGAATGGATTTAGATAATTAAACACACAGTGCGTGTTCAAGGTGGGCGGCATGTTAGCGCTCGTCGCTAACACAGGTTTATGGCACGGTCAGGGATTCTTAAAATTGATTGGAACCCTCGGAAGGAAACGTGTTCCTGACATTTGGCAACCAAATGTGCAGAAGACCCACCTTGGAAGGGTCCGCATGACCATCGACGTTCCATAAACCCCAGATTTCGGAACGGTACCTTTGCGCGGGGACTTAACGGTTTCTCGGAACCGCGTGAGGAAAGTGGAACCGACGGGAAAATCCGCGCTGTTGACGAACTGCCGTCCACCCCCATTGTCAAAGGGTTGCGACAACCTCCTCCTTTAAAGTATCGCGCCAAGGGCGCATGGAGGGGATGCACGGGCCCAGCAACCTTTTTTCCGGACAGTTTGTTGAGACAGTTAGTCAGAGATAGAGTCGCAAACAGTCACTCAGGACAGTCGCACCTATTGATAGAATTTTAGAACTATCCAACAATCAGGTTGGAGATCGAAGTGAACAGTTAGGTTCATTGTTGTATTTATTTAAGAGCACTCAGGCTCTTTCTGTAGATACCGTTAATAAATACAGTTCAGTTATTAGTCCCAACATTGGGTGGTCCTTAGAGTCGTGGGGACTCTCTGGCAAGAGGACTGTGTCAAGGGACACGGCACTTACCCCAGAACCTCGAAAGAGATCGGAGTCAAGTTTTATACAAAATATTTCTAACAAGCAAATGGGAATATCATCTTAATAGGTAGACGAACGAATACACGAGAGGACTGACAATTTTAATCGACGCAATCACTTTTGCGAAGTTAGGAATTTTATATCCGGCAATGGTGCCACCAAACCAGCTCGAAATAGCATGTCAGAAAATTCGACAAAATTCGCAATATGAATTTCCGATGACAAAACAGGAAATCCTAACCGAAAAAATGCAAACAATTGCACACTTAAAATTAGCATATGCCACTAAGAGACTAATTATTTCAGTGGAAATTCCACTCTTAGATCGCACACGATTTAAATTATATCGTCTACATCCTCTGCCAGCCTACCAGATCGCTCCGAATGTGACCTCCCCAATAATCATTCAACCTTCATCAAGCCCTTATGTGGCAATAAATGAGGAAAAATCCCAATATTTCATGGCAGACCAACAATACTTGAGTAACTGCAGGGTACACCCTATAAAATACATCTGCCATCTCTCCCTTCCCCTCAAATCATTAGACGATACGCCAAATTGTGAAACAGAATTTCTGACAAACCCACACAAAAAATCGTGGTCTAAATGCAACATTCACATCGGCGTCATTGGACCCACCTACGTAAAAAATTTAGTATGTCCCAACCATTGGTTATACTCAGTAGAGACGGTGGGAAATTACAAGTAAGATGCAACAATAGATTGATAGCGCATGAAGACGTGAAAAGAGCCGGAATACTCGCTCTATGTCAGGGTTGTAAAGTTACGATCGGAACAACCTTCATAACCGCGTCCGATATAATTACAACACATATCAATAAATCTTATAACGCTGTGAGAAATATTAACATAACATACGTCATGCCTACAATAACACCTCACCATATTTCGGCTATTACTGTTTAGACGAAAGGAAACCTGGAAACTCTTCGCAACGATCATTCCTTAAGAAATACCGTCGCCTTAGAAAACATCGAGAAGGAAGCCAAAACCTTAGCCGCACATGAAGGGGTTCAAAATATAATAACATACGGAATAAAAAGGATCTCCGTAACTACAGGATATAACAAAGGCAAGATAGGCAGGATATAACAAAGAGAAGATTTCAAGGTCATCTCTATTTTTTTTAATGGAATGCTATGATTTTTTTATCGCGATGTGATAGCCGATGTTGAGACAATTTCAGCGAGCTATCATTGAAGGTCATGGAAGGCCAATGTAGTAGTAAAATAAACTTTCTCACATTACAGGAGATACTCGAAGTGGTGACCGTTTGCGTCAATGCAAAGTTGCAATCTTCGTATCGCTGCATCACGTGCATGTCTTATCGTTTCTGAACTTCTTCTAGCACATGCTGTATTATTTCATAGGGGACCTTATTAGAAAATGTACCACTAAACGTTCGCCAAATGATGTGGGTACAGCACGACGGGTGTCCAGCAGATTAAGCTCGGAGAGTAAGAGATGCACTGAACGAACTTTACCCAAATAAATGGATACGACGTGGAGGATTAGTTTCTTGGCCACCTCATTCTCCAGATTTAACCCCATTAGATTTTTTTCTCTGAGCAGCATTGAAAAATGCTGTTTATCACGAAGTACTCACTACACCAGAAAATATGGAACAACGGATAATTGCAGCATGTGCTAGAATAAGTTCAGAAACGATAAGACATGCATGTGATGTAGCGATACGAAGATTGCAACTTTGCATTGACGCAAACGGTCACCACTTGGAGCATCTCCTGTAATGTGAGAAAGTTTATTATACTACCACATTTGACCATGCATGACCTTCAATGATAGCTCGCTAAAGTCGTCTCAACACCGACTATCACACTGCGATAAAAAAAACATAGCATTCCATTAAAAAAAATAATAGAGATGACCTTGAAATCTCCTCTATGCCCTCACCCACGCAGAAAATGTTTGTGTCACAATATGCCCCCCTCCATTCTGTGTAAGTTTTGTATATAACATTTTTTCATATTATTACAAATAACGGCAATATTCAAAGTGGACATAGTTATTGTCCCACCCTGTATATATACAGGGTGTTCGACAACTAGTGGGAAAAAATTTAAGGGGTGATTCTTTGAGGCAAAATAAGACGAAAATCAAGAATAACGAAATTGCGAAAAATGCTTCGTTTGTTAGTTATAAGAGTTTAAAAATTGACCGAAATCATGGCAATCCGCGCGCACGGAGTGTCAGCGGATCACGGCTCAACAGGGGCGTACAGTCACTTTAAAGACTCAACGACGTGCAGGAACAGTCGGTAGAACAGCTGTTTACTTACCTCGTAGAAGATGTCGATAACTTGTGCCCGCGGTATTTGAGTCGAATCCATTTGTATCGCATTAACTCTGATTACTCGATAAAATTCGCAAGAAATGTAAATATCTTCTTACGAATATTACCGAGTAGAGAGGGTTAATGCCCCCTCTAGTTGTCACGTATCACAATTGTCCTGTCCACGAGTATCCATGAAATTAATCCGCACACGCACGTACACCACAGAAGTCCGCGAAAAATGTCCACACACACTGAGCCATTGTCCCGTCCGCGAAAAATGTCCATACACACTGCGCGATTGTCCCGACCGCGAAAAATGTTCACACACTGCGCGATTAAGTAGACCCGCGAGCTGTTCCTCCGTTGGGTTTAACACTCTATAGGTTACACAAAACTAACACTCAAAATAATTAATTTAAAACTATTTAACACTAACTTTTATACTAATTTTTAACACGATATAATTAATAAAACCTACAATATTTAATAAAACCTGCAATAATGAATAAAACCTACAATATTTAATAAAACCTGCAATAATGAATAAAATCTACAATATTTAATAAAACTTGCAATAATTAATAAAATCTACAATACTTAATAAAACCTACAATAATTAATAAAACTTACAATAATTAATTTGCACTATTTATAACGACGACATACGCGACACTACTAAATAATCACTACGTAATCGCTAAATAAACTAAAACTTAGTTTTCCGAAGATGAACTCTATTTGCTCGTAGAATGCAAAGGGCACCGTTCGGAAAGGACGACTGATATTGTTGAACTGATCCTCCCTCGTTAGGATCGATGTGGCGTAATAGGTCGATCCCCACTCTTTCATGGTCAATACTTTTTGGGAAGGAAAAACTGCATGGGAAAGTGTCTTGGAGGTCGCGTTTTTTTTCGTATATTCTTAGAGCAAGATCTGTATTTTTTTCTCATACACCACTCGGGGCCTCGAGGCTACTTGGCCACGATGCCGAGGGAGCGCGCGTCTGGACATTATAAAACTGCCTCTTGTCTTCTGCAGGACGACCACCCGCCGATTTCCTGTAACGTCTTACTGCCATCGACGAAGACCTTGCCTATTGTGTTTTCGGCCGTCCCTCTAGACATTAACTTGTAAAAAGAACTTTCAACCTCGAATTCCAATTCCATGTTAGAAATGGTTCATATTACACCGAATGTATGTGTTTAACAATTTTATTTATTTTAGTTTCTTAGTTTCTTCATGCATCGTAATGAAGGTACGGCAAATTTCATCTTAGTTTTATTCTAATATCATTATACGTTTTGTATGATCCATGTTAATTGCATATTATGTATATTATGTTGGAGTAAGATCGAAGTGGTAATAAAATGTGCAATGCACATAAAACATACAGTAAGTCCATATTCAATATT
>NW_015374409.1:9593-41797 GCF_001272555.1 Dufourea novaeangliae | reverse complement strand
CTGTTCTACCGACTGTTCCTGCACGTCGTTGAGTCTTTAAAGTGACTGTACGCCCCTGTTGAGCCGTGATCCGCTGACACTCCGTGCGCGCGGATTGCCATGATTTCGGTCAATTTTTAAACTCTTATAACTAACAAACGAAGCATTTTTCGCAATTTCGTTATTCTTGATCTTCGTCTTATTTTGCCTCAAAGAATCACCCCTTAAATTTTTTCCCACTAGTTGTCGAACACCCTGTATATACAGGGTGTCTCAAAAGTGTCCCCTCCGGAAAATGAGGGGTTGCGCTGAGGTGATTTGAAACCACTTTTTTCTTAGCGAAACTGTTAGCTGCGGCTTTGTTAACGAGATATTAGCGAAAAAACCGGACCCATCAGAGCGCAAGTTTGCCGGCCGAGTTCCCGCGCTAGCGGTGGCTACGCACTACGCTTGTACTATGACGCTCCGAACAAGCAAGTTGGCATGCATCCCAGAAAACCGCGTATAAAAGCAAATAAGAAAAACATAAATCGAACTTTTTATCATCTTTCGTTTGTCATTTAAAGTGATGAATGAATGAAAAATAAATGTACGACAATCATGTGTAACGTAAAAAGACGACGAATACACAATTATGTTAAATTGTAAATTTCCTTCTCAAATAACGTATTAACGAAAGGGTAATGTAATAGTCATCATAGTTCGTTATTGACATAAAAATCCGTAGTTCAGTAACGCACTACAGTGATACTGATTACAAATAATTGTCTTTAAGAAACCCGAAGAAAAATGTACGTACGGAAACTTGCAGAGTTATTGCCGCGAAAAAGTCATAGGTTGCGTTAAATTAAAAAAATAATAATCAACAATAAATTGAATAGAACTCACCCTTTCGGAAATTCACCCGCAGCTTGTAGACCTGTGTCAGTAGGTCACTACCGATCCTGCTCATCGACGGACGAAATGGTTTATGATGGGTGACAGGTAATGCACAGCTGGTCACAGGTATACGGCACCACTGAAAAATGTATTGACAAGTGCGGTCGAGTCAACGCACTAAATAGTCACGTTACTACCAGTCACTAACACTGACCACTCAACACTCTTTGAAGTTTTGAAAGAATGTCAACCCTTTGACTAAGAAGTTCAATTGCTGCGTGAAAACATGTGTCAGTAGGTCACTGTGTCGATCCTGGCTGCTTATGTCCCAAGTGATTTCTGGTAGGGTAGCGCCTAGTCCACAGCTGATCGCAGGTATACGGCAACACCGAAAGACGTAGTGACAACTGCGGTCGGGTCAACGCACTGACGATGTTTATTTCACTGTACGGTCACTAACACCGTCCACTTGTCAGAATCATATTATTTACTTTAAATAGTTTTGTTATTTATCGTGTTGCTCTAACGTTAATTTATTGTTATAGAAGAATGTGTTGTTCCTACGTTAGGAAAAATACCAAAATATTCGTGCAACAAATACATGTTTCACTGTCACTGAATGTCGATCATAACTGATGTCACGAGATCTGTCTGTGATTTTTTCTAAGGAGCTTCTTCTACCCCCAAAACTCCGTAGTAAAACTTTAGGTGAGAATATGTTAGGACCAATGACAATTTATGACGGTTTTCTGATTGTGGACCGCTTACGTCACGCAACTCGCAAGATGCGAGCGGGCAAACAACCAATGCACAATAACTGCTTTTCTCAAAACCACCCTTGAAATCCCATAAATTTACCAGCGAGAGTGCCAGCCAGATCCTCCAGGAACAATGTCCTTACTCGCAAAGCAACGCAATATCGGACTGTTTGCCACCCTCTAACTTTCACGCATCTGTTTCACATAAACGTTCCTGTAGGCCACCGATAGCCGAAAGACCCACTGTGGTCTTTCGCGACCGTGCAACGCCAGATCTGTTTCGTCTCACGGACCCTCCTCCAAGATCGCACGTAGGTTAAAAACCCTTGCAAATTCTCCAACGGTCCCTGAGCTACAAGGTATCGGCTTGCGACTCCACTTAAAAGACATTGACGCTAACTAACGCACATGTGTTTTGCAGAAATGCCATCGTACAATTTCACAAGGAAAACAATTCGTTCAACAAATACCGCCTTTTGCATTTCATTATTTTCGTGAAAATGGCTTGTACTTGTGAATTTATATCTCGAAAACTATTTATCGTATTCAATTGATTCTTATATCGTTTCAATCCACAAGAATCAACCTTTGTGAATAAATTTCTGTCAAGTCCAAAAATCATTTTTAAATTCAATAAGGTTAAAAACAATATCAAAGTGTTAATGATAATTTGTAATTTACACAAATATAAAAAAATTATAATATAATTATAATGTATAGTGTAATTAAAAATTAAACAATTAAATATTTATACTTTGACGGTGAAACATCGTATTCATCGTACGAATATTTTGGTACTTTTCTTAACGTAGGAGCAACACATTCCTCTATAACAATAAATTAACGTAGGAGCTACACGCTAAATAACAAATCTATTTAAAGTAAATAATATGATTCTGACAAGTGGACAGTGTTAGTGACCATACAGTGAAATAAAAACCGTCAGTGCGTTGACCCGAGCGCACTTGTCACTACGTCTTTCGGTGGTGCCGTATACCTGCAACCAGCTATGCACTAGCTGTCACCCACCATAAACCATTTCGTCCGTCGATGATCAGGATCGGTACAGTGACCTACTGACACACGTCTACAAGCTGCAGGTGAATTTCCGAAAGGGTGAGTTCTATTCAATTTATTGTTGATTATTATTTTTTTAATTTAACGCAACCTATGACTTTTTCACGGCAATAATTCTGCCAGTTTCCGTATGTACATTTTTCTGCGGGTTTCTTAAAGACAATTATTTGTAATCAGTATCATTGTAGCCCGTTACTGAACTACGGATTCTTATGTCAATAACGAACTACGATTACTATTACATTACCTTTTCGTTAATACGTGATTTTGAAAAGGATATTTACATATTTCTTGGCTTTTATCTTCAAATAAGTATTATTTTCGATTCTGTTTAAAAAAATAATTGTGTATTCGTCTTTTTATGTTACACACGATTTCCTTACATTTATGTTTTATTCATTCCTTATTTTAAATGACTTGCTTGTTCAGAGCGTCATAGTACAAGCGTAGCGCGTAGCCACCGCTAGCGCGGGAACACGGCTGGCAAACTCGCGCTCTGATTGGACGGGGTTTTGCGTTAATATCTCGTTAACAAACCCTCAGATAACATTTTCGCTAAGAAAAAAGTGGTTTCAAATCATTACAGGAACCCCTCATTTCCCGGAAGAGAATCATTTTTTAGACACCCTGCATACATACATCGATCGACTAAATATTGTATAAATAGATCGATTGACCGGTTAGTACGTCCTCCTCTTACTAACTACTTTTAGTTTTAACCGAGACTGGTACTAATATGGCATTACAGGCTTTTATTGATCAACCATTACTGCCTTTAACACGTTCCCTGCCGCGTGGGGCGTATACGCCCCACGCTGAAATTTCCGTTCAAGCCATTTGGTATTATCATTGTAAAATGAAGAATTTTTTAAAAATTCATTATGGAGTCAATTATGGACATCTTAATACTATTGCTGATGCCCTCATTTAATCGTGGGGCGTATACGCCCCACGCGGCGTGATGGGCAATTTTTCTTTACTGTGACTTGTTTTAACCGCATTTCTCTTATTCCGATCAGTCATTTATTCGCGTGTCGTTGATACAATACCCAGTCGGCAAGAAACTGCACTGTAAAAGTTGTAACATTCTGCGATAGTTGTGTGGATAAACCACACTTATGTTTGCCATGTTTTAACAAAGTTCATCGTAACATCCCTTTGTAATTGCATACAAACTTGAATTTAACTAAAATGTTATATTTTAAATTGATATAGGCATGATAAAAAAATTATATGTGAGGATGCCACTCGCTTGGCATAATAATGTTCAGCCAGTTATTTGTTAAACTAATTCCTAGAAAAATAAATTTATTGGTTTGTTGTGTTATGCATGTTAAACTATACAACCTTTCCTTGATAATTATGATTATTGCACTATTTTAATTATTGTAAGGCATACGCCAGAAAAAAAATAATACAAATGTAAAGCGTGGGGCGTATACGCCCCACGCGGCTTGAACGGGAAGTCTTCAAAAAACGGTCTGGCAGGGAACGTGTTAAATATTTATAAACGCCAAAATTAGTAAAACTAACTAGTTGATTATACACATCAGTAAGTACTTATGTTTTTAAATTTGATTTTTTTTAAAGCAAAAGTTCATACGAAGAAGTTTTATTTTTCATTAGCATTATCTGAATTTAGCTCATTTGTATTTACATCATTGCGACTACCACACCCTGTATATGATTTATTTTGTGTTAATAATGTAAAACGTTTTTTATGTATGTGCATTTAATTTCTTATCAAATTTTTATGTTAAAAAATTATATATGTTTAAGTTTGTTCAAATTTAAACTTTAATAAACTTTTGCAAAGTAATTCCTTGATATTCCTCAATACGTTTATATCTTTCTTCTGCTCAATTACATTTTACAAAGGAATTCATCTACTGTATTAAATTTATTATATTCATGACCGAATTTTGTCCAAATAGAAAAAAATTATATACCTTTACAGAATGCAACACAAAAGGTGGAAGTTCGTTTTCATTATTTATATTAACGCCCCATGCTCCACTTGGTTCCAGTTTCCAAACTGCTCCTGTATTTGTTATATGAGAAGTATCAGCATCGTTTATCTTTTCTGCAGCTTCTTGAACCTTCTTTTTGCTACCTAAACATATTACATTAATGTCATCATATAATTAAGGAAATATGATTATCACTTGTACTATTTATAATACAAAACTACTACTTTTAGGATACTAAAACAGAGGAGTATTATTTTCATCATATAAATTATGTAATGTACTTTTCCCTAATGTATTATGTACATCTTATATTGGGGTCATTTCACGCGAAATCAGACATTTTTGAAGTAACATTTCGGATTTTGTTGTCACTGAACATTTGGATATGTTGCAATCGAGCCGATGAACTGTCGATGCAGCGTTAACGTCAGTTACTTTTTATATAGCCAATTTTAGTGTCCATATTTTTGAAAATTTGTCCTTGAAAAGGATAAATAGGACTATATTCTCATTCTTTTGTAAAATTATCAATGTCGCCCTGCTATTATAAAATTGCATTTCTTTCAAACAATTGCAAAATATAGATGATTAAAAAGTATGTTCTCTTAAATCGAAATAATTTTACTAGGTATTCTTATGTCTCTATTGTAAGCACCCACAAAGCTCATTTTGATCCGTTTGTTAGTTCAACAGTTATGATTTACTGAAAAATGATTATATTTCAAACATCTGTAAAATCAACAATTTTAAAAATTTTCAAATTCCTTTGAAATGCGTTTGTATATTACTGAAGACTACAACATATCCAAGTTTTAATAAAATTCGAAATAACTCCAAAAAGTGTCTAATTTCGCGTGGAATTACCCAATGATTTAAGTACATATTTTTCTGTTTCTTAAGTACAAGAGTTGTCGCTTGTTTCCTTTTTCTATAAAAAAAAAACAACTTCTTTTTACTTCAACTTTTCTATAAAAGAACTTCTGTTATTTATCGAGTATACTGTAGTTTTTCTGAAACATAACTTGTACTTCATTTATAAAAATTTAAAAGTTCGATAACGAATTTAATCTTCTATGTGTTAGCCAAAACTTGTACAGTTCCCGGCATTGTATAATACTTGTAAGTCTTTCAATTCCTCAGTTTCAGTTTGTGATTGCTTAATAGTTTGTTATAAAAATCTGGTCTATAAATTCACGTTTCTTGTCCATATGTAATTTGCAAATAAAAGTGCATAAACTGTGCAAGATATATCTAACCCCATGTGGCATACAATATTATTAACAAAAGAGTACACTAGTTTTTTAGATATATTACAACAAAAGGTTTATGCGATATTTGCCTGATTAAGCATGAATTTACAGATCTGAAACTTTCTTGCCTGGTGGTCATGCATACTTCTAATATTCTAGCATTTCTCTCTGAATAAGTTGGTGTATTATAGATTCATAAAACAATACCTCAAATTGATTGGCCTGAGAAGGATGCAGAAAATGTACACATTGAGTTTCTTACAAAAGAGATTGTAAATGAAAATATACATATTTGTAAAAAAGTGGTACATAGATCTTTCAATAGTAAGCAACTGTTTACATGAAATTCACTGGTTAGAACTAGAGTGAATTGCTATATATAAATTTGTTACAATTATGCCTAATTATTAATTCATACATTCATCTCCACATGACCTTCTGAAGAAATAGTATATTTACGCGAACTGTTGTAAATAAAATGGTTGTATCATATTGCATAAAAAATATTCAAAAGGATTGAACAAAATAATAGTGCCACAAGAGAATAGTGATGTAATAAAATAAATATAAAATGTTTAACATATATAAAACAACCAGAATTCTGTGAAGGTTTTTTACGTAAGTCTTATTTTGATTAAGTTATGAAATTTACAAATGTAAGCAACACTATTAATGTTACATAATGTGCTTGTGTTTTTTGTATTGTACAGCTGTATTCAGTAACAGTTAGCACATATAATAATTTTTACTCGATTTACGATCTACAACAAATTGTAATGTCAATAACTTTTTCTTATATAGTAGTAATTCTGAATATGTAAATGATACTTTTTAATTATTGAGTTCTATTTACAGTAAAGAGCATAATTGAACCAGTAATGTCAGATTTCATATTAATCGTTACTTATTGTCATGAACAGTAAGGGATACAAACAATCAACATTACGAACACATTATGCATGGTTAAAGTTAACGTAAAAATGTTTAAACATTTTCGAACCCTTCTTCATGTATCTGGAACAAGAAGTATTCACTGATTCAGTTTTAGACCATATTGTACAAGTAAGATTGAACTCAGTGTCTACAAGGAAAAATACTTACTTTTACATTATCTTGCGTCTACTAGTGTTCACATAAGAAAGGTATACCCATGCCTTAATACTAGTTTGCCGTTGGTTTTTGAACGGGAAAGTTAGTGCTATTACAAAAATCATTTCTCTTCTAAATAATGGATTATCAACACGTCAAATTTCTTATACGTTATCTTCAACATGAGAGCAATCGAAAAAATTGACGCCAGATACGAACAAAGGCGCATGATTGCATTTGGCATTCGTCCAGTGTATCGAATACGAGGTGCAATGAACCAGTATATGTATAAAAATATTTTACAGCCACATTTATTAAAGATTGTTGAAAATATGACATTTCTTAAAGAAAATGTATTTTAATATGATGAGTACCCTAAGTGGACAGCTAAAAGTATATAAAATTTGCTGAGAATTCAGAGATTTTCGGTTTTGGATTGGCCTGCACAAGGCTCCGACCTTATCGATATAGAAAATCTATGAGGATTATTACAAAGACGGATGCGTGATTCGTACGACTCATTAGTAGAATCAATTACGCTATTGCGTAATATAATTCAGGAACAATGGGAACAAATATCTCCGGATTATTGTCAAAATCTAGTAAAGACTATTCCAAGGTGTACTAATGCTCTTTTTAAAGCGAAATTGTAATGTGAACAAAATACTAATAACGTTTTAAAGCTGAAATATTACCCTGTTCAATACATGGTGCAAAACTCAGTCAAGCAATTTTTACTGTTACAAATAAACAAAAAAGATTGATAATGTTAAAAAATTGTTTACGTTTTCTCTAACTATAATAATTGTAAATGTTATGTTTATTTTTCATATTCCTTACTCTTTATGACAAATAATATACAAAAGCTGTGGTTATCAGTTTAGTTATGCTCCTTACTTGTAAATATGAAAACAAAAATAGAAACTGAACACAAAAGATTAAATGCCATTCCCTATTATTGTCGGGAAAAAGAAAGAATTGGCAACTTGATTTGAATTTTGAACATTATATTAGTATAAATTAGGTCTGTCTAGATTATGGTGAAGTTTTTTTTTCACATAGGGAGAGGTTTCAAGGAGTAACACTGACTTTTTGACGAGCTTTTGCATAATGATAGAGCTTGAAATACTGAAGATAAGACTTCCCGATTTTGGGATGCAGACGGTTAATAGTTTACAAGATATTATTAATTAAAGTTTACGATGCTGTCACAACCTTCTTGACGCAGCCAGCATACTTAAATTTGTTTCATTAATTAATTGCTTTCAATTTCTACTTTACTTACAATTGTCAATACTTGTTTGCAGTATCGATAATAAATATTAAAAATACTTTAGGTTGAAATATATTTGAAAATTTACGATTTTAGGTTTATGTGTGGTACAGTATCTTTTCTACCTTCGGTGCACGTAGTCATAAAATGCATGCTCGTATATTCTTACCTACAATAAATGATTACTGCAAAGAGTGGTGTATCTTTGGGTGGTAAGAATCAAAATCAAAGGATATTTACGTTTTGAATAGATTTTTTTTCATTGAAAGTATCACTATGTACGTTTATATTAATTATCTTTTCTTAAATTTAAGGATGTAAAACTGCGTGAAGAACAGAAATATATTAGAAGATTCAATGTTATAGAAAAACATATGCGTTCTGTAAATATTCCAGTAGAACGTTCATAAGATGTTCGTGTTATTATGTCTCTTTATGTTTTGGTTACTTTTTGTATTTGCACCACCCATAGATATTCCATATGCCAATTTTTGCTGTAATAACATGTACATGCATGCAAACTATAGGTAGAAAAAATATTGTACCACACATAAACCTAGAATCGTAAATGTTCAAGTATATTTCAAGTTAAAATATTTTTAATATTCACTATTTATACTGCAAATAAATATTGACAATGATAGACTGTAAGTGAAGTAGCAATTTAAAAAAATGTAATTACTGAAAAAAAAAGTAAGTACGCCGTTATTCAAATATAGGTCCGAAATATTGGCATACACTCTGCAGTCGGACATTTATCTGCACCCCCAAACAGGTTGTTGAAAGTGTCATCGACGAATAAACTTTAATTGTTACCATCTCTTAAACTATTAACTGTCTATCTCCAAAACCAGGTACGATTAGCTTCAGTATTTCAAGCTCTATCATCATCGTGCAAGGCTTATCAAAGAGCCAGCCTTATAGCTAGAGATTCCTCCTTGTCAGTCATAATTTATAGTATAAAGTACTTAACAAAAATATTAGTTTTATTACTGTTTTCTTCGTTTCATTGTATATTAGTATGAAATTGTTGGTAAAACTTGTAAATGTAAAAACAGAAATAATGGCACATACTTACAGATGAATTTCCAACGGTTGGTATATGGCTTTTTCAAGCAACAATGTCGAGCTGGTTTCAGTTTGCATAAAGGAGTTCCATTCACTTTTTCTTCCCATTCTAACCATTTTTCGTAACATGGATAAGAAATGCCTAAAACTCTAGCCATTTTTGACAACCGTTCTAGTATTATTGCCTCTTTTTCAGCAAGCTACAAGAGATTATACACGTAAACTAATGATTTTAAACAATAAAGTTTATATAAAATATGTATAGTGCTCGAACATCACTTTCTGATAGTTTTATGTTCTGCATTATACATTACCTTTTTCTCATACCAATCATTCACTTCAGCTTTTACAGTTTTTAATATTTCATTAGAATTTTCATTGATATGTACATTATCTTTACAAGACGTATTCTGATCAATATTACTATTATTATCTATTTCATATGTTTCTTTAGATTTATCGTCTTCTGAATTAGGTGAAGTATCCTTTTCTTGTGATTGAGTATTCTGTTTTGTTTCAATGTCTGAAGAATCTAAAATTGCATGTTCAATTTTATCTAAATTATGTAGAACATCTTCATCCGTTGCATCTTTTTTTTCATTCAACTGGTCCAAATCGTTCGTACAATCAGTTGAGCCTGAATTTGGTTGTTGCAAGCAACTGCTGTCTTCAGTTAACATATTACTTTGATCATTATTGTTAATGTTCAAATTATCTGGCGACATGTCTGTTAAATCTACAGGTGATATATTTTCATCTTCTTTTAAGTTTTCATTTGTTGTGGTTTCATCTGGTAATGTAACATCTGTATTTTTATTTTCTACACCTACAGATTCCTCTACAGAGCTTTTTTTCGTATTATTAGATGTACCCTCTTGTTCAATACATTCATCGACTACTTCGTAGTTTTCCCCTTCAATTGTAACTGCACCTGAATTCTCTATAATAAGTTCATTTATTCAAGTTAATGACTTAAATGAAATGTTATATATATGAATGTTAATTACAAAATTATGATTACTATTTTTATTTATTATAACCATTTTGCTATGTAGAATAACTTTTATAACTAAACATGAAGAGAAGCAACCTCGCAGTATAGAACAGATAATAATATTTGTAGCAAAATATAAAAACACTGATTAACAAGGGAGAAAAATATAAGGTGTAGTATGTATTTACCCATTTTTTTGTTGTCCTTTTATATGCGATTTTTTGATCTTATGATCTGCTAGACAAATGACACTTAAGGAAAGCGTTACTGACGTTGCACTTAATGTTGATAACTGACCTTATGATGTAATTGACGCATTCAGAGAGATCTTTAACGAATAGAATTAAAACGAATCGTTTATCAAATACTTCAATGTTATTGTACACCTTTCATTAACCATGCATATTTTATTTATACTCTGATGATCACAAAAATAAATCTTCTACCGTATATAAAACACATCTACGTATATATTACTGTATAATAAAGTATTATTTTTTTAATTTTCTTTGTTACTCGTATAATTCACGTATTATGAGTGTTTTACATAATCTCCGCTTTATTCCATTGCACTACTTTATGCCGAGTAAAATTTAATCGCGCGATGAGCAATGAAGAAAATGGCGTTCCGAAAGCAATCGATTACTGTAAATTTATTTAGAAATTTCAGTCGTTAAGATAAAAATGTTATATATCGATAAGAATTTTGATGGAATTGTATAGCAACACCATTATTGTTGAATAATTACTTGAATATCTATTATATTAGTATTCTTTCATCAAAATGTAAGAATATTCATAGGACTTAAAGTTGTATCGCAAGGGGTGTGTGGTGTGTTGGACCGTTCATGTTGACTGTGTAAGCACAACACATAGGACCACAGCTTCTATATAATACACTAGCTGCGACATACAATAGCGTTGCATACAAAAGTGAAGCACGACGGCCATTTGCCAATAGGTACCACAGATAGCATGAGTAATACCACTGACTAGGTATAGGATAGATCTATCATCTTATGGGACTTCTTGTCTCATGTTCTCAAATACCAATCGTGTAAAAAGACAGGGATTTTCTGCTGCCCCCTACGTTATGGGAACGGTGAATTTGGGAACTACGTTCTATCCATTCGAGCTCAACTAGTCTAATTTCTACATTGTTGTCGAGTCTAAAGTACGCAATGTTGTCAGATCATGAGTGTTCCGTACGTCGGAAAATCATCGAAGGGACCATGGTCACGAACGGATTCTCTTCCGTCCGTTCGCTGTAAAGTAGACGTCTTAGAAAGGAGTCTTGGGTTGTTGTCTCGACGGACCTATTAGTTTTTTTTAGCGTACAAACAAGTTATTGCATTTAATATTGGTTTTATGAATATGTATATGTATTATTATGTACATTTGAGTAAATTATTTTATTCTTCCATTGTTATTACAACAGTTTAACAGTGACAACGAACGCATGTATATTTTCAAATATCGGACAAATAGTATATTTTTATTCTATATTATTACATATAAGTGAATAATATGTATCAAAAACGTAATCGAAACACAGATTTTTATTACACCATAAACATGGCATAAAAGATATTTCGTTATATTGACATTTGTAATAATTATGGATGTTGCGGGGAAATCAATATTATTGACATTATGCAACATTTTTTTGTCTGCAGCCAATTTTGAAATAAATTACGTGATCATTTTGTCATACACAGGTGTTTATAACTGGTGATGATTGAATTGTTATTGTTAGTCTTGTTTTCTCAAAAGTGAATGATAAATAATAATAATAAATCGAAGAGATCGCTGCCGCATGTGGCAAACGAATTCTCCTCTGTCTGTTTGTTGTAAACGTATTAAAAAAAGGTCTCTCACTTTATATAAAGCAGGCTTATGTACTATTGATTTGAAATGAAGACTACAAATAAAAAGAGCCAATATTTATTCCAAATGAAATAACAGATAAGTTTATTTGAAAATAAGGATGTATGCAAATAAATTCCAAAATCTTATTTCAGAAATAAATTATTTCTGAATGATTTATTTGCCAAATATTTGGTTATTTAAAATAATAATGCAAAATAACAAATAATAGATCTTCGTATATAATGAATATATTTGTCATTGTAAATTAAAAAATATATTGTTTGTTTAAATTTATGGAACAATACATAGATATACGTGTTCGTAATAGCATATTAAAAGTAATTGGTTTTTTGTACGCGAACACAAATTCCGACAAATCTGACCCCGAACCTGCACAAGCTCGCTGAAATCGGTATGGAACACTTCGGAGTTTTATTTTTATTTTATTACTAATAATTCTATGATACATGTATATTGCATACATTTGTAGCATCCTGAAAACGGGTATTAACGAGCCATTCCACGTCGAAATGCACAGAACTGCGATCTTAATGACCAATTTTGTTCGAATTTGCAGCATTTGTTGATAACCACAAGAAACTAAATTGTGTAATATTTTAGTTTCTAATCTTGAACCGTTTCCGAGATAGGTATGTTAAAGGTTTGAAAAATTGAATGAAATTAGCCGATACGACATCACTGCAACCGTAATATTGTGATTATTTTTAAACATTGAGTTTTGATTTCGCCCTTATTTTAAAGCTAAAGGAATATTTTTTCTAACCGTATAGGCAAACTTTTATTTCCTGTTACTGGATATAATAATAATTAATGTTAAAGTTTCAAAGCCGATTGGAAGTTGTTCCCACTGTTCCGTTGTTATGAAAAATACGTTTCGTTGAACCTTCCACTATAAAATACAATTTTGCAAAAAGATTAATCGTATCAGAAAGAATGACGAAAAAAATGTATAATGTCAACCGTCGCGCAAGGTCGCACGCGCTACGAGCTGCTGGCAATTGCATGTCTAGTATTATGTGCAATTATGTGTTATGTTACATGTATAGGTACAATGTAATAGTTTCTTGAAAGCAGTTTCTTTTTCCAAATATGTACTTCCATAACTTAGGCCATAGTTTATCGTCGATGCATAATGGAATTCAAATTGTTTCAATTTAGCTGCTTTTTAAACATTGTTCCTATTTGTTTGCGGTGTTCATAATAATATTTACTGAAACAATCATTTTTTCTCTACAAGATGTATATCATAGAAAGATGGAACAATACCGAGAACATTGAAAAAAAATTTTTAAATCGTCAATTGCATTTTTAGTAGTCTGCAATTAAGGGATTAATACCTAGCATCAAACTACTGTACGTAACTGAATATTAACATGCGTTCATTATTTAATTACTCGCAATAAATAAAATTTTTGTAAGTAAATAACGTGTAAGTAAATTCATATGTAAAAATTTACCAATTGCCAGAGGGTAATTGTTCGTGCGTATTAAGATTTTTACAATAGGCAGTAAAACTATTCATACTCCCATATAAATTATAAATATGTAAATGTTAATAAAAGCGGTGTATATTCTCCCACATGTAGTAGATTTGATAATCTATTTATGAAACTACATCTATTCTGAATTTATCTGTTACAAATATCCAAATATATGGCAAAATATAAAAACGAATAAAACAAGAACATGCAAAAAGTAACATTACTAAAATGTTCATTAACGATGCATTTAGAATAAATTGTCTTGCAGTTAAGTGAAAGAATATATACTTTTCCGTTTCATGTTTCATGACTGTCATATTTATCCCTTAACCTTAAACTGTCAAATCATATAGATATACGCAATATGAATGGAATATATAACACTTCATTTGTGCTAATAATACTCAAAATTCATGCTTATCGGTAACGTCAGGTATTGACACTAAAATGGTAACAGGGCTACGTAGCCCTGCGAACGTGGGCCAGAAAGAAGCATTGGGTGATAAGTCTATTCTATACCTCGTCGCTGGTATTAATAATTAAACTCGCCTGCAGAGTGCACTACCAATTTAGCCTCCCAAGATGGCTGACGCTTGATTCCCCTTCCGTCTTTCGGCACATCACCTAAGAACAAAGCTTGTCCGTTAGATCATATATACTTATAGATGCGGCTTCAGATAACTTCCTTGTCGCAAAGATAAAATCATCTACGTGACGTTATGTGTGGGGAAAGGAATGATGAACGCTTTTACTTTCAAACCATATCTATAGATCTATAGATATTTACAGAAATTCAATGTAATCATTGTTAAGTCTAAAATATATATTTTGTTTTATTAGTTGTTCATTTTTACTTTACTCTTATATTTTTAAATAGTGCTTAATTATAACGAATTTTGGAAATTATAATTTCAAAAAATTAAATTTTAATTGATATGTTAATAATATTCAATCTGTAATTATTTCCTTATAACTTACTTTAGTTTTAAAAAATAGGAAGAACAATATAGATGTCCAGAGAAAAATTATTTATTTGCAACTATTGATTGTAAAATAAAATAGTTTTAGTAAGTTTACTCCTTATTCGATTATTATTTGTTAATAAATTATTTCCTTTATAATATAAACAGATATTGCAATAATGAAAGCTTATATATAATGTATAGCTTGTTATAACTTTGATTAAACGGATAATGTGATTGGATTCGACATTATTATCGTACATGTGTTCATGATATTGATTAAATATGTCTGTACGAACATTACTCATGATTTTTGTAATTAACTTCTGTAACACGTTTCTTTGTAACAGTTGATCTGTTTTTTCTAAAATTCTTATCTCTGCTTCGGCTATCTTACAAATATGTATATGACATCAGTCGACGGTATCATTAAAGCTTGTCTAATGGTACTATAATTTTTAATGTTTATAAAATTACCAAATGGCTTATCCGATTATATCGGTTTCAAACTTCACACTGTACAGTATTTTTTATTTTTCGCACCACAAAACCAGCAATATATTCCACAACATCTGATATATATAATGACAGATCTTTGGAATAACTTTGACTTGTTACATAATAATTATGGTCATTATTTTCATGAAACGCATCATTTTCAAAATTTTCTGTTAGGAAATTATCAATGGTTTTCATTTTATTAGTACGCATCAGTACGCGTCTGATGCAGTCATGCAGTATCCACCATTTTGAATTATCTGTTGCCCAGAATGACGTCACACTTTCCCCGTTATCTTGGCTTCACGTTGGCTTGTCTAAGCTCTGTCCTTTAGGTCCATGATGGGTCCATGCATGCAATGCCTCCACTAGTGATGAGCACCATCGACTAAAAACTATCGACTAAGTCGATAGTAACCAACGACTACTTTCAGTCGACTAATTTTTTTAATCGTCGACTACTTTAGTCCCTTGAAGTGACTAACTTCAGACGAATAATATTAGTCGCTTGAAGCGACTAACTTCAGACGAATAATATTAGTCGCTTGAAGCGATTACTTTCAGGCGAATAATATTAGTCGCTTGAAGCGATTACTTTCAGGCGACTAATATTAATCGCTTGAAGCGATTACTTTCAGGCGACTAATATTAGTCGCTTGAAGCGACTACTGCGGTCGACTAAATTTAGTCGCTTCAAGCGACTCGCTCGAACTATCGAGCTATTGACTGGATCGTGATTATTTTCTTCGTGATGCAAACCAATTGCAATTTTTTCATATATTTTTTTATGCATTACCAAGAACTGTGCAAATTATTGCTTACAACCCAATTGATTTTCATAAAAAATTTAGTACAGTTAATTTTTTAAGTGCTATTATTAAATAGCTTACAAAAAATCGAATATTAGTCATTGTTTAAAAAAACTTGTTTACCACTTATATTTTTGAAATTCTATCTATGAACTAATACATTTCTAAAAGGTAAATACACCAATGGTGCTGAAAAGTTGACGGCATAATCTATACATAACCTATAAAGCAAAATTTCAGTCGACTAAAAACTATCGACTAAATAGTCGATAGTATGTTGCGACTAAATAGTCATTAGTCGATGGTGCGTATCACTAGCCTCCACTACAGCCGTAGGAGAATCCCCCACCAAAAGCCCCATTAGAAAAAGAGAATAAATACTCCAGTTATTGTCCTCTCTCTCTTATGCCGACTTCATCCCTACCATGAGACCGCACAGTCTATTATACATATATCATTATATATGTCTATGGCCTCTAGTCGGGAACTGTCGGGAGCCGTCAGCTGTTGTGTCAAGTTGACATCCGTAACCAACAAAATAAATGAAACTTAACAATAGTGCGTGACCTTCTAATAGTATTTCTGTTTCTTTTTACTAAAAGTGTCATAATTTTGAAAACATTTGTTAGCGGAAACAAGGTTAGTGTGCATATTGGTCAGATCAACCTTAGTGAACGTTTGCTCATAGATTTCTTACACCTGTATTAGCGTTAGTCATTTATACGTAAAATTTCTTAGTATAAAATTCAAATTGATGATACTGGTCTTTAAATGATTGAATTTAAAGAAAAGTGTTATTCCATGATATTGGGACTAATATTTAATGTTATCGAAGAAAAAATGTCGATCATGATAAAACATATATGTACATATTACTTGTATGTTTCATGCAACGCACGTTCAAGCTCATTACAAATGGCGATTTTTTTGTATCTCGCACAAAATTTGCGTTTTTAATTATCATAATTATGTTTACACTTAGTGCAAGAAGCATTTGTAAATCTGTTTTTGCGAATGAACGTCACGTTGATTTATGTTCCACCATTCGTACATTTGTTGAATTACCAAGTGGAAAATATACTAATGTAAAATTTGCACAATGAAGTGGTATCGTAATTACATTATAGCATTTACAATCGTTGCATGGCATTGATGGTTTTATTTTCGTGATTCACTATGATTCATGCGTTCGGTCGCAAAATATTATTTCGAATCGAGTATACTTTACTCATTTCGATTTGGTTCCTTGAAAGAATAAATTAGTATAATCTTACGATAGTATGTTACTTGATCCATTATATCTTACCATAATATCTTTGAAATAAGTATAAATCAATTTGTATTAAATTAATGTGTTAGATGGTCGTGTTACACACTGAAGATTTCGAAATACTGATTACTTATTCGCCTCATGACTGCGGAGAAATCGTAATTGATGACAAGTGTCTTGACAGACTATATAATTCCCTTTTTAGTGAAAGTAGAAAAGTCAATATCTATAAGAAATTAAGAATAAACGGAATTCGTGCAAAAATTATAGAAATTGTGCAAATACGTGCTATTAAGAACGAACGTCTGAAATTAAATACAATTACCGAAACATTCACGTGATAAATAAGTACGATAAATCTCTCACTGTAATAATAGGCCGATTAACATTTCGCATTTCCTAGAAATTATTTAAATTCATTTATATGGTAACAATAATCGGGAACAACTTACAGCTTTATTAATTGTCTATTTCATAAGTATGTTGGGTACGATAAATGTAACGCTACACGTGCATTCGTTATGCAAAGTATAATCATTCGTAATATTATGTATGATACGTTTATATATGAGTATACGTTTTTTCTACATTGTTAAATGCTGCAAGTAACTTATACCTACATTCTATGCTCTACAAGTGTTGTCATGAGACATTAGATTATGGAATACTGACATGCATGTCGCAAAAGTGTTGTATGTTGATTTCTTTTGAAACTTTTGTTTCATTCAAGTTTTTTTACTATGTATTGTTTAATACAGGTCAAGTTACTTTGAATCTGTGAAACGAAAAATGAGACTGTAGTGACTCTACATACCTCTCAAGATGTTCAAAGAAAATGATAGCAGTTCTGGGGGCTGCAGCACTGCAGCACCCCGACCACGACGAATGTTACCACGATTTTCTCTGCGCCGACTGTTGTACTCAAGTCCACTTATTGGTCGGCGAATTACAAGAACACCCAGTTCAAGCAACAGGAATACTAAAGGTAATGAATAATGTTTGACAACTTAAGAACAGGGGTGAATAAGTTATTTTTTAAACGTTAAGTATTATTTTAGCTAAAGATTCAACTGGTGGCAGAGTTACAGATGTTGAAAAAGGAGAAGCCAGAGTAAGTAATGGTTCCAGCCATTTTCAGTTTCAGAACATAGATTTGCAACGTGCTTCCAGTAAAGGCTCTGTACTTTCTTCTGCTGGAAAGGTATTTATAGAATACATTTGTGTGCTGAAGTTTTTAGGACTTGTCCTATTGATATTAATTTCTAGTTATCTAGGCTAATCAATAATTAGATCAAATACAAAGATAGTAAAATAATTATTCCAGAGCAGTGAAAATGGCTTAATGGAATGTCACTTGTGTTTGACTGAATCGCCAGTAGAATTTTTTCCTGTGGTACAATCTTGCCATCATCGCAGTTGTTATGACTGCTTTCAACAATATCTTAAAGTTAAAATATCAGAATCTAGAGTTAATATAGCTTGTCCTGAGTGTTCAGAACCATTACATCCAAATGGTAAGCATTTTTTTCTACTTAAAAGAAAAATAAATAAATTGTACTGTTTAAAGGTTCTATCAATTCATCTAATGGGTTTTTATACAGATATTCGAATGATTCTAAATGACCAAACACAGTTGGAAAAATACGAGGATTTTATGGTACGAAGAGTTCTTGCTGTGGAACCAGATGCAAGATGGTGTCCAGCACCAGACTGTAGCTTTGCTGTTATTGCAAGTGGTTGTGCTTCATGCCCAAAGTTGCGCTGTGAACGGCCAGGGTGTGATTCATACTTTTGTTACCACTGTAAAGCAGGATGGCACCCTAATCAAACGTGTGATGCTGCTAGAGCTCAACGTACTCAATACTATGAACGTAGCTCATCTCTCAGTTTTAGTCAAAGTGATTCACAGCACAGTGTGTATTTCTTATTTATATTGTATGGTCTTAAAAAAATAGTATAGTATAACCTTTTCTGCAAATTTATTTCATAGGAGATGACATGAAACCTTGTCCGAGATGTCAGATTTTAATTGTCAAAATGGATGATGGAAGTTGTAATCACATGGTTTGTGCTGTTTGTGGGGCAGAATTTTGTTGGTTGTGTATGAAGGAGATTAGTGATCTTCATTACTTAAGGTATTATGAATTATTATGTGGTGATCATTTTAAAGGTTGAATTTGTTATATAATTTCTGACTACATGAACCTGTAATTACTTACAGCCCTTCTGGTTGTACCTTCTGGGGCAAAAAACCATGGTCCAGGAAAAAGAAAATACTGTGGCAACTTGGAACTTTGGTTGGGGCTCCTGTTGGAATTGGTCTTGCAGCCGGTATAGCTGTACCTGCTATGATTATAGGTGAGTAATATACAGGGTGTCTCAGCTAACTCGATCACCTGGAATAATGACTTAACGGTACACTTTATAAAAATTTTGAGGCGTGGAATTTAAATGGCATCAAGGGGCACATCTTATAATCTACGTGCTTTTTTTGTGGGTGGAAGCATTTGTGAGTCTTCAAGGTCACCTTGATTTTTTTAACGGAATGACCTACCTTTTATACCACAGACCAATAAAGTATCAAATTCTGAGTAAAAACGTGTTGACCTTCATACGTCCTAAACCTAATAGTTAACGAGATATTTACAAAATAATCACTGTGTTGAAGTTGAGGGGCATCAGTTCGAGCACGTATAGCTTCCAGATAGTAAGTATGTATTAAAAATTATTTTGTAAATATCTCGTTAACTATTAGGTTTGGGACGTATGAAGGTCAACACATTTTTACTCAGAGCAGCAGCACGTACATTATAAGATGTGCCCCTTCGTGTCATTTAAGTTCCATGCCTCAAAATTTTCATAAAGTGTACCGTTAAGTCATTATTCAAGGTGATAAAGTTAGCTGAGACATCCTGTATGTATATCTGAATTCCAGAGCGAAAGGGTATTAAGTCCACTTTTAAAAAAAAATTACATTTTACGTTTCCCCTATCAAATTTTTCACTCCTTCTTATGGTAAAAATTATTTCGGTCTAAGTTGTTGAGTTTTTAATATAATAGTGTAACTAATGATATTGACTCCATATCATGTTCCTAGCCGGACAGTGTAAAATCCATCACATAGAGGACTTAATGCACTGTTCACCATTCCTACATATTGAGACTTGTCATAAGTCCAGTCAATAATTCGGAGGTAGTGATTGTTTTTCATTAAATTCTTATCGAACGGTTCCAAGTTTGAAAAGCGACACTACTCTGGCTCTAGAGTCTAGACATACATATAAAATCTTATGTGGATATATTTCTTTCTGATGGTGGAACATTCCGTCGGAGCATGTGATTATATGTATTTAAATATACATTGCTTATTACAGGTATACCAGTATGGGTAGGAAAAGAATTATATACAAGGTACGAGAAGGCGAACAAGCACAAGAGGAATGCCTTTATTGTTGGTGGAGTAACTGCATCGGTAAGTGAAAATATTATTTTTATTCCAATTATTAAATTATTTATCGTTATAGTTAAATATATATGAAACTTGGATAAAAATTATGGGAACGTTTTCTTTGGAAGACAATTTTAAGCGTAAGGAATACCAATGAAACATACCAATAAAAGAAATTTAATAATTTGAAGACATTATTCAGAAATGACTATTAGGCATTAAAACACAACCATTTCTACAAGTTCATGACAACATCAAGGTATATTTTCTTTATGTAGTTTGTACAAAGAAAGAGAATAATATAATTACTGCGTGTATAAATTAGCGATAACAGACTATCGGTTTTATGGCCGTTTTAATAATTGCGGGAAGAAATTTAGTCAGTGAAACGATATTAAATTAAATCAGTCTAGTAGATAATTGACTTAAGAGTTTCAGGTCGAAATTACTGTATAATATACAGGTTATTGGCAATTACTTAATTCTTCCATCATTTTTACTTTTATAATTCCATTTAACATTTATTGGTGTCATGCTTACTCAAGTCATACCAAAACATAAACAACTTTCGCAAGAATAATTGAATATCTTACGAATACATATCCAAGAGATAATTTCCTACACATATTCGTTAATACTTTCTTTATTACCAAACATTTTCGAACGCAAAGTTCTACCGTTAACGCTATACTTCCCATGCTAGCGGCATTTGAACGTCGACTTCTTTAACTACCCGCAATTACACCGTTATCGACACAAGCCTTTTGTTCAGGATCACATTGATTGAACTTTGAGTGTCCATGGTTCGTTGAACCCTCGGTTCTATAACCGTCGCTCATTTGATTTACATCTTGCGTAGATTATTAATTCACAGCAGCAATATCATGAGCGGCATTAACGCTAACTAAGAATCGTTCTCGCTCGTAGCAATGGCAGTTTCATCCGTGAATACGCCCTCGCTATGAAGATCCTTCAAAACATCGATCAGTCGTTGTTCAGTGTCAGGATCACCAAGGGCAACGTCTACCGAACCGATGCAAAGCAGAAGCGCTAACAGTTGCGAACGTCTGTAATCGTTACTCAGGTCTTCTCTCGTGTAACCCAAATCTTTGGGAATATCAACACTGAGACGAGAGCACGTGCTGGTTAGAGCGTTCCAATAGATATCGAGAAAGGCTTCGGTGTGCTTTCGGCGCAGGTCGGTGGGCAAAGAGCTCACTATTAACAAAGCGATGTCGTTGGTCGGTCTGCTGTAGGTGACCATTTGCCAGTCGAGAATGCAGCATTCGAGGCCATTTGGTCCATCTTTGAACAACAGATTATTGCACCAGAAATCTGTATGTGTGATCAGGGTCAGTGGCCCTTCCGGTGCAAGTAATGCTGATATTATGTGCTTAGTCTTTGGTCTTAAGATGAGTAGAGCATCTAATATCGCCTCCAATCCAGTATTCTTCAAAAATTTTGCAAGTTGCGGCAGTCCACGCTCGACCAGTTGTTGATACGAATCCGTCGCCTTCGCTGTTTGAAAGAGAAATGGATAACGTTCGGATAGTGACTGCCCTTCGATGACTTTCATCGCCAAGGAATGCGCATGTATACGCGCTATTGCTTCCAATGCGACTTTAGTCTGATCGTAGGTCATTCCTTTTCGGAATTTGATGTTGCAAAAGTCGGAGTCACGAAGGTCTTGCAACACTAGAATTGAATCCGGTGTCGTAAGAGTGTCATCGGTTTCCTCTGCTGGAGTGTATTGCGCGTGGTAACAGACGGGTACCGACAGAGGAATCTCTTCGCCCGGTTTATTAAGATTCTCACCGGTATCCTCTACTGCCAGCTGTTTTTTTTGGAACTCTTTCAAGTTTGGCATGACCTGATGCAAATAGAGTCAGATTTGTTATTCATTGGATCGGATATCCGGAGGTGTTAATGCGGGAAAATGGGTGGGTGATCGCTTACCTGCGTATAAAACTTAATCTCTCGGAGATCGAACTGGCCCTCGTTAACGAAAAAACGACTGAACGCATCTTTCGGTAGCTCTTTCACGATAAGAGAAAGGTCCTGCGTGGCGTTTGACTCGTTCAACACGTACTTGACTTTAACGCTAATTATAGTGCTCAGCACACTTTCGTTACTCATACAGCCCGGGTTTACGTTACACTCGGTTATTGTGACCTGTACATTACGGGTTAATTTTTAAACGATTCAAGAATACTCGCAATGCTACGTGTTCAATGGCACCGCGTTTGCATCGCTAATAAAGTAGTATAGCCGTTGAAACGACCGCGCAAACATTCCTACAGGCAACCGTAAATTGGAAGTCATAGTTCCTACCGAACTAACCGGTTCTTTGTGAAATTCCCTTAGGATCCCCTCAAGCCACTCCTTATCAATCTCCGGCTTCTGCTCCTCCGTTTCGCTGGAAGAGTCTTCCGCATCTTCCCAATCCATGTCTTTCCAATCCCAATTCGCCATGATTCCGTGTTTTCCGGTCCTTCCCTCCTTTGTTTACTCGATCGTACACGGAACACCGATACCCGCAGGGCTTGTATCGTTAACCAAAAAGAGGGAAAATGAGGAGAGAGTATTACAGCGTGATAGGTCGGATGTGTATCGTGCGTCTACTCCCCAATCGATGCTAATGTAGCACATCCACGCTCGGGAATGATAATAGGCAGAACGCGCCTGTTCGACCGTTCACATAGCAGCACAACACGGGTCCGTCGTTGACGCTTTGTGAAATTGCCAAGTATATGAATGAATTCGTCGCGTGTTCACTTCGACTTCCTGTTACGTCGACCGGTCCTCGGACATTCGGGCCGGCGTAGTTCGACGTCTTTTCATTGGGGATCTCACCGTTTTCAGTCGCGACACACCCTTGGCGCAGAAAGCACCAACTTGCCCGATCCGACTGTTCTCTCTTTCGGTGGTCCTTTGATCGTAGCGCAGTGTGGATCTTAAAGTACCAACTGACACGATGCACGTTCTATCGTCACCTACCTAGGTGGATGCAGGCCGCAGGGTGGGACAGAGAGGATTTCCCATGCGCGCACTCCTACCGCCGATCAATATCCTTCCTTCCGCACCTCCCACACCTTCTGCTCTCCATGCACTTTCTCTCTGTCTCCTGTTCCTCTGCCCAATGCTCCTTTCCACGCTCGATGGAAATCTAGAAAACAGATCACTATGTCTGTACCGCTAATCACTTGGATCAGGGCGACATGTACCCGCGATTTGTATAGAGGGACATCGTGTTCTAAATCATCATTTGTTCTCCTTTGGGCGTGTCGTCTGAAAATCCGTAAAATTTCCACCCAAATTTGTACCTGAAATTTTACGAGCGCTTCAAGTACGTGTGCTCTAAGATCACTTGTTGTTTTTCCAGTATTATTGATTTGCCCTGGAGTATGAATCAATGATGAGACGCTTCTGAATAAACTGTTCCATCGTATTTTCTGGGTCTGTTAAAATTTATAATATTAGACACCCGAAAAATCGAAAGTAATGAAGATATCGTAATATATCCATAATTCCATTTTTAAAATAATACTTCCAGATAAGATGAAGGATTATTTAGAGTATTGGATAAGAAGTCGTGTGTACTGTACTGTAAAATTTTTCTATTCGATTTACCATTGGATATCTTGTACGTCACGAAATCTATTACAGATTGTTGGAATCAAAGAATAAGAAATTATGTGCCCAATTATTTTAGAAGATATCTATTTGACTTAAAGATAAAATAAAAAATCGTTTGTGTGAAAGAAAATAAATAAATTATTTGTTCTTAAAAACATTTAATATTTAAAACTTAAAAATTGCCTGCAATGAGTGTACATATATTCCTAATTTTGGACCAGTTTCATTACATACCCACAATAGGATAGGTATACATACTTATGACCTGAACGGCCAAAAATTATTTTAGTACGATACATTTTTTTAAGAAGAAATACTAATAACGCAACTTCTTTTTAATATCACTGACGAAATAAAGTATCTAATGATTGTCGAAAAAGCATTTAAAGTTCTCTGTCTACGAAGTTAAATCAAAACATGAGTACTCGATTTTTCAAGTTTTCATGGTTAGTATTTTTTTATTTTTGAAGGTAAGTGCCAGGGTATTTCTACGAGAATGTTATGGACTAGAAGGATATTCTGACTTTTAATTATGTATACGCTCTTATTTTCTTATGTCTATTTTAAAATATTTGTTTTAAAAATGATAATTACCTTTGGGCATTCATCATTCTGAATATTTACATAGGTCAGGCCTCTTTAACATGATATTCATAGATATTGAATGCTCCATGTATATAAAACTTTTGTATGAATATTTGATCACCCTGTATATATACGCAATGTTTTCTGACTTCCTTTGATGTTAAAACTGTTATGACCGTAATAACGTATTTTCTGAACGTTTAATTAACACTAAAGGTTGCGCAGTATTGAAAACCAGCTATTCTGCGTCCTATTTACTTTGAATACCATGAAAGTATGGAACTTGTTTGCAAGTCTCGTGTGCTGTTACGTTTATCTTCTTTTTACAGTGCTGTATGCCACAACAGAAAAACAATTGCATATCGTTAATAAGATCTCATCACGATATTATACAAATACGGGTATATGTATCTACAATTAAAATGAAGATACCTCACACATACCCAATTTGCATACTTCTATACATTCGTGGTCAAAAATGAAAACTGATGCATAGGGTGTATCTGAAACATTTTCTGAGTTATTGCGGTTTTTCCCTCTGCATGGAAGGTTTTGTGAGAGAAAACACATAATTCTGAATTGTGCACCATGCATTTGCCAACTTTCGGCAGCATGAAACTATGGAATAATAACTCGAACTACGGATGAAAGTGCATACCGTAATAGAACATCATACGGAAGTTCATACGAAACTTTCTGATTTTTAGTTTTCATAAGTTAAGACAGAATGGTAGTTGCACTATATTTCCATCAAACTTCGAATACTTGATGACTGACATACAATCAGTTACTTTTGCTTTTAATGTTGGAACAACGATCACGGAAACATCGTTTTAGAAGCAGTAGTTTAACGTTTCAATAAAGTTTTCTTATTAAAACGGTAGACTGCAGATTTTATAAGTTTATATCGTTTACGAGCGAGTAATATAATAAAATGTCGGTTTCATTAAAGTATGCCATAGTACTGAAAATAAAATGAAAGCCTGCAATGATGATTGTTATTTTTGAATTGTATCAGCAATAACTTTCGTAGTAGAAAGTGAAAATTAATGAGTGAGAAATGAATAGTAATAATAAAAATTCTCTGAAGTTAGTAGTCATTTGTAACATGTCCTACTAATAAAAAATATGTGTATAGTAGATAAAAATAAATTTTCCCTTGTTTTCAACGAAAGTAAGATTGAAAAAGAGAAATTTGTGACTCATCCCAATACATTCGTGGTGTTTTTAATAAATTGCGAATGTTTTATTTTGACGTCCACGAAAGATTTATCTGTTGCTCGTACGTATCAGATAAAGTTATCTACAAAAATTCGAATCATTGTGTTACTTACGATCTTCGTGCAATTGTTGCAGGTTTTAGTATCGCCAATACTAGCAGGACTGACCGTGGGTATTGGTGTACCCATTTTATTATTTTACGTCTACGGCGTCGTTCCGGTTTCTCTCTGTCGCAGCGGAGGTTGCGGTGTTTTCACAAACGGCACGGGAGTACGATTCGATTTGGACGATGAAAATGAACTCATGGGTTCTTTGGGTGCCCGAAACGGTGGAGGTGAATATATCCATTTGTTTTTTTTATTTATCAACGAATTGCAAAACTTTTATCCAGGACAAAACAACAATTTGCATTGTTAAATAATATCAATTACATTATATTAGAGCAAAAGATCTGTCACCTTTACCAGATACGTCTGAAGAAGATAATATACTTTCCGAATCATTTAACAATTATTTGGCAGGTTTTGATTATATAGGAATAATTTTTGTTTATTTTCTCTTTATTTCTTCTAAGACTTTATTATTCGAATAATGACCGACAATGTTGTATGCTTGATCCCATCACTGTTGTTCGATCAAAATGAAGTGACGGTTGATGTTACTGAATACTTGTACCCTCTCTACCAAACAGTAGTTGGCTAATTACTCAAATAGTAAAGTAGGATTTTCTAATAGTGGACGTTGTACTTATTGTGGTTTATTACTGATAGAGTAGCTTGGGTAGCCAATTGAGACTAGATTAACTGTAATCATCATCCAACCGGGGGGAGAAACTAGGAATGAGAAGTAGAAAAAGAGTCCCTCAAGTTGATTCTGTCTTCGTCTTTTTCATAAATTACATCAATGATTTCTAAACGTAGTACTAAACAGTATATGTACTGTAGATGCGGCATCGATAGATGTTGCGAGTCATCGCGGTGGTAATCCTTCGATAGGAGAAGCTTCACTTTCATTGGGTAGTGGAAGTCAATTAGAAAAGCTGGGTCGCGAAAACGATCGTGAGAGCGCCAGTAGCGTCGTTCCGGGAGGTCAGAGGTACTTTACATTTCTCTCATTCGTATAATTTATACATATGTACAGAGTACCAAGAAATTACATGTCGCGGCTACTATAGCAGAATTTTACAGTTTCGATTTGATGGGGATACAGGTGAGAACATTGCCGCAAAATTGAGCTTGACCTTGAATTTAAAGGTCAAGGTCAATTTTGCGGAAATGTTTTTACATGTATCTCCACCAAATCGAAGGTGTAGGTATCCGGCTATAGTATCCGCGATATGTAATTTCTCGACACCCTGTACTTAGAAATATTATGTAAAATTTACGCTCGCATCCCATTACGAACTAGATTGGAAGTTCAAGCGGACGTGACGTCCACGCAGCGTTTTAGCTTATGCAGTGAAACCGCGTCCGCCACAACCAGTTTATCTGAAAAGTCTGTCAATGCATCCATTGCTTTGGACGATGGGGCAGCTTCTACGAGAGCTTTAGCGGGCTCTGTTCTAAATTTCAAGGTATTTCATATTGTTGCCAATGTTTTATTTGGTAGTGTTTACCATTAATTTGATTGAATATATTGTACATATAGATGGATAGCAGTTCAATAAGCGGCGGAAGAAGTACGGAAGGTGAACAAGTGGCTGGCTCGGTTGCCGGCGGACACATGGATTCAGCTGGACAAGCTACGTCTTTAAGTTCACTTGAGGAGGTAGCGCCTGGTTTAGCAAAACGGGCTAGACGCAAACCGACATTAGATCGTCAATGCAGTGATTCAAGTAATCGGACTGTCGGCGCAGAAGATGGCGGCTCCGAACGCGTCAGGTTCGATGACCATGTCAGTTTTATTGAAGCAGATCAGGAGGGAATTGTCAGCACGTGTGGCGTGAACACTAGAAACGGTGGAAGGCGTAAACGCAACAAAGAGACAGACCAGGAAACAGATGCTCAATAAACTTCGAAGTATGAGTAAATATAATATGCTTCATGAAATACGATCTATTGCACGTTATGTGCATTTTTTGTATATTTACATGAATTTACTGTTTAGAACTTCTAATGGTGATTCGAAGAGTGACACGTGGGCGGACGATAATGTGTCACGGGAACGAGTTAATTTGGCCACTTTAAGAAATGTCTTCTTCCATAGTTATACGGTATCTACGAATTGCGAGAAGCGATTATCGGTGATAGAAGAATCTTTCCCTGTGGATCCACGCAGTAAACATGCTTACGGAGGCAGTAACAGCACTAACGCGGAGAACAATGTACACTTTTAAAAAGAAAGCGAAGACTGAGTATTTCTGTAATAATGTACACGCGTCTTTTAAATACGAGATACGTAGAGGAGCATTTACATATGTGTGTATATATGTATTGAAGTGTACACCGCGTGCATACATTAACGTTGGATTAATTCTATTTATGCACACCATGTATAAGTGTACTATGAGTGCAATAGAGGGAACAAGCTGACACTCGCTTTGTAAAGCGAATTACATCGAAGTGAACAGTACACACCAATTATGCTTCGAAAATGTGTGCGTGCAAAAATGTTAACACATTCGTACACAGGCCTTTGTTACAATGATTTGGCATTAGGAGATCACCTTAATGTAAACGATTTTTAGTTTTGTGCCAATATTTTTCGAGAGTCGATGGATATTGTAACGCCCAAGAGATTATGTTTTTGTATGCAAAGCGTAGTGTATACAAATCTAAAGTACTGGATTTATTAGAATTCGTCTGCTCGTAAGCAAATGCAAGTTTGTAAAAAATTGACACAATTGTTATATGGTATATCATCAAATAATCATTATTAATAAATGATGAGAAATTATAAAGAAATCGCGAAGACTTTATAATGTAGCATTTTACGTCAAGTAACAATCATTGTTTTCTGTGCATGACATGCTCTTCAATTCGTCGATAATGTTTCCAGGTGTACAAGTATCGTAAGCGTCTTTGTATATGAACAAATTTTCTAAACGTTGTCCCTTGATGTATGAAGAAATATATAGTATGAGATGTATCTCCGCAGAATGAATATGTCTTAACGCTGAACGTTACGGTTTTTAGGAGAAATGTCTAATATTACCACTGGAAAAGGTATAGTAATATATTACCTTTCACTTACAATAATTTATTTTTATTCTCCGTAATTTATATACAATCATTTCAGGTGCTTTATTAAACATGTCAGATGCTTTGATTTGTTTTTTCTTGCCCATATATGCACCTTTATGTAATACTATGCACGGGTCACTAATAATTAGACTGCGTATTTTATGCATTTATAGCACACGCAATGGTATACAGTTCAGTATACTACAGAGTGTAATAAACTTTAGTACGCTTTTTATTTTATTTGGAAAAAGGCAAATTTAATACAGAAAAGTTTATAATGACATGCATTTTCACCAATATTTTTACGCATTTTAAGTAACGATTTCAAATATAAAAAATTAAAAAAGTACATTTCGTTGATATAAAGTGAGGTGCAATTTTTCATATGATAATATAAATAATATACGTGTCTCTAAGAAATCAACTTATACTTTAACAACGTTTAGTATTAGTTTCTCCAAGCTTCTTTTGCCATTGTACATTTTGTATGAAAATTACATTTTATTGTATTTCGAAAATTATTTAATATAGTACATTTCCGATGAATGTAAATTCGTAGATACAACAATGTATAATGTAAGATGTATATTTCATTAAATAATAATAATAGTGTTATGCTGCACAAACTTGATCAATTTTTTTTATTTTTGTACCTATATTTATAAATTCAATATTTAAACATGGATGGTATCATTAAGTGGAAATATTTAGTAAGTTTTAAATATTCATCATCCTTATATTTACATACAATACGTTTCTTATAAACATTACAAATTAAATTGTTCTACTTAAATATAGCGGTGACTTTTTAAACAATTCGTCTACTTTTAATTTAAACAGTTCACTTTGAATTGGTTCATTTAATTGGCATAATGGATTCTTTACTACATATTCTAAATAAACCTGGAAAAGAGTGCCTATTTACATAATTTAGTACTCGAATTTCATAAAATTTATTTTTTCAAATAGTTGATGCTTCTATTAAGAATATTTCCTACAAATTAATTACCTACCTCTCTATATAACTGTTGTAACAATTCTCTAGCATTCTGTGAAATATTATCCGTATTTAAAACAAATTTCAATCCAGAGGGAGTTTCAAAATAGTGCAATGTGTATTTACTAGTTTTGAAATACAAAAATCCTTCGTTTGGGTCCAGTGGTGATATTTTACTTACAAAGGATTTAATGGAAAATAGCATTCCATACATCAATTTAGCTTCCTAAATTTTATATGATTACAGATTTCTTTTCTTTCCTTTAAAGTATTTATTACTGATTTTAAACAAATAAGTTGTAAGATGTAAACGATATTGAGGTTAGAAACGATATACATTCTTTATGTTACAGTAAATGATTTTCGACTCATTCATAATTACCTCTTCTTTTGTGATTCCAGATTTATTCAGTCTACTCCATTCAGTGTAATACAGTAACGTTCCATTTTTGGAAAATATGTATAAATTGTGAATTGTCATATTCCCACTGTTACTGCTTGTCTTACGTACAGTAGACGTTCGATAATTGTCGGTTCGATAATTTTAGTACTACCAGCACAGACGAAATATAAGAATAGACCTAACATGCAATGTAATTTTCTGTCCCATGCTTCGAGGGCGTCAGAAGCCCCCTTACCATTTCAGTGTCAATATCCAACGTTACCGATTCAGTGTGCAAATATATCACCACGCTCTTGTGGTCAGAAGTATTATGTGTGATAAATATGTGTCAGTGACTTCAGCGCGGGAAGGTAGCAGATCTAGAGAGGTTAGTAGAAGGTAACAATTTGTTTAACCGTTTGTTTTGTCTGCTTGTTATTATTATCAGTATTGCATTCTTATACATATTGCCTTTCTTATGTGTTGTATCACCGACTAGGTATAGAATAGACCTATCATCCAATGCTTTTTTCTGTCCCACGTTCATAGGGCTACGTAGCCCTGTTACCATCTTCGTGTCAATACCCGACGTTACCGATAAAGCATGAATTCTGAGTAATATTAGCACAAATGAAGTGTTATATATTCCATTTATATTGCGTGTATCTATATGATTTCACGAGAATAAAAATATCCGATGCTTCAGTTTAAGGTTAAGGGATAAATATGACAGTCATGAAACATGAAACGGAAAAGTATATATTTTTTCACTTAACTACAAGACAATTTATTCTAAATGCATCGTTAATGGACATTTTACTAATGTTACTTTTTACATGTTCTTGTTTTATTCGTTTTTATATCTTGCTTTACATTTGTATATTTGTAACAGATAAATTCAGAATAGATGTAGTTTCATAAATAATTTATTAAATCTACCTTTTGGCCGGCGGCTTACAATTTCCCTTGCGGGAATGCCTTACCGTAATGAGCCATCTCGAAACCGCGGGATTCCGGGAATCGGGTGACGTTACGGCGTGCGAGCGAGAGCGATAGAGCGAGCCGCGGTATCGGTGCTCTCCTTCGGTGTTGACGCGTGCCGAAGAATTTCGGTGGTGTATGGGAGGAGGTGTGCGAGCGAGAGAGTACGGTAGAGCGTGCCGAGGTATCGGTGCTCTCGGTCGGTCCAACGCGCTAGTGACGTGCGTCACACAGTTTATTGACCTAGCCGTGTACGCCGTACCAGGAGGTACCATCCGGTGTTTGGGTCGTTCAAAGAGGAAGGTCGTTCAAGTCGGCAAAAACAATTCAACACGAACAAACCTGCGTACGCCCAATACATAACGGCGTTAGCTTCCTCACTTTCTCGTGAGCCGTCGCGGAGGGTGGCCGCGCGTCTCATACTCGTCCTTTCTCTTGTTACTAACCCATTGTTTGTTGCAGGCATTCGACAACCATCAATTTATTTACTGTGCATATTGTTGTGTCCCCTCTCTTGTTACTAAT
>NW_015374409.1:8571-8942 GCF_001272555.1 Dufourea novaeangliae | reverse complement strand
CCCGTCTTTCCTATTTTCTTAAACCAGGTTCTGGCGACAACACTTGCATCGCGATACTTGTTCATACTGTAGTTTAACGTGGTTCATCGTAGACTTAATAACTGCTTGGTATATAGAATATTAGGTGCGTAAACGAAATGATCGATGGAACTTTTTCCATTCCGTCTATCTCTTTCGTTTGAGTATTAGCGACTACGTTGCGTTTTAAGTAGAATATTAAGGTAAGTAGAATATTAAGGTAATATTAGTTCTAAGCTGAAGAACGAAGACAACCGACGAGGGAACTTAGTTTTTTATAGGTTTAGGCTCAAGAAAGAAGTCATCCGCCGAGGGATTTTGGTACCGATAGTATTACATAGTTAAGATTTAAG
>NW_015374409.1:1533-8152 GCF_001272555.1 Dufourea novaeangliae | reverse complement strand
TATAGAATAAAAATATACTGTTAGTCCGATATTTGAAAATATACATGCGTTCGTTGTCACTGTTAAACTGTTGTAATAACAATGGAATAATAAAATAATTTACTCAAATGTACATAATAATATATATACATATTCATAAAAACAATATTAAGCGCAATAACTTTTTTGTACGCGAAAAAAAACCAATAGGTCCGTCGTGACTAGAACCCAAGACTCCTTTCTAATACGTCTACTTTACAGTGAACGGACGAAAGTCGAATTTCCGACGTACCGAACACTCATGATCTGACAACATTGTACTTTAGACTCGACAACACTGTACAAGTTAGACTAGTTGAGCTCGAATGGATTTAACGTAGTTCACAAATTCACCGTTCTCATAAAGTAGAGGGTAGCAGAAAATCCCTGACTTTTTACACTATCGGTATTTCAGAACATGAGACACGAAGTCCCATAAGATGATAGGTCTATCCTATACCTCGTCGGTGGTTGTATATAGCCTTTTTGCGTTTTCCCATTTTTATATTGAATATTGTCAGAATTCGTAGAGCATGGAACGTCAGACCAGTAAAACACATTTTAAGAAATGTTCATATTATAATTGCGGTTTAATAAACCGTAATGTAACGGACGGCGCTTTATTTCATTCTTTCCTTATTAATGACAATGATTAATGTATTACGTGAACTGATCCTCCCTCGTTAGGATCGCTGTGGCGTAATAGGTAGATCCCCACTCTTTTATGGTCAATACTTTTTAGGAAGGAAAAGCTGCATGGGAAAGTGGAGGTTCCGTTTCTCTTCGCATATTCTTAGAACAACATCTGTATTTTTTTTCATACACCACTCGGGCCCACTTGGCCACGATGCCGAGGGTGTGCGAGTCTAGACATTATAAAACTGTCTCTTTATGAGTCTCATTATAAGACCGACGAAGCCGGCTTGCTACCTGAAACGGAGCGCGGCGCTGTTTTTGCCTGCTTATTGTGGATTTAATTTCATTACTTTCAGTTTAAAAATAATCTCATTTTTGGATAATATGATCGCGTGGAATAAACTAACCGTATGAAAATTTGTCGCTGAAAATTCGAAACATTTCGCGGTCATATCCTCGGCATTCACATCTCCGCACTTCGTTTACCCATCTCACACTCACACATACGGACAGCCGTCTCGGTCTCCTCCAGAACCAGAAAAAAAAGATATTGTCCTTCCTAGCGAAGCGTCGAGCGAGGAACAATTAGCGTCACCCATGTCAGATCATTCCGTCTTGTTCGACCTAATAAAACGCCTAATTTCGAAAACTGACTGTAGCGGTCGTTCGGAAACTCCGGCAAGGGTCAGGGTTTATGATGATATTGTTCTCCGTCGCGGGGTGCTGAACGATATTTTTAAACGAGTGCATGCGTTAATTGCTTATCGTTCGAAGCTTCGCCCGATAGGATAATATCAGAGAGGAAATGAGAGTGCTAACGCCCGGGGTTTCGGTGTTCCCGAGCAAGTGCTGCCCCCCTGGTCCACATTAGCATGGACAAAAACCCCTGGTCTACATTAGTATGGACAAGAACCCTTGATCCACGTTAGCATATATCAGAACCACAAAATTTTGCGTCAGCAGAGCCCTCTATCATTCCGTGCCACAATCTATCGTATCAATTGAAATTGGTTTTACATCATAGCGCTATGGGCGATGGAAATTAGAATCAGAAGTACGGATACGCATTCATTTTGAGTAATGAAAAGACCTTTCATTCATCGTTACCTTATCTGTTTATGTATATACTGAATTGGATTGTATTATTTATGTATGTATGTAATCATACATACATAATTATTGTTTGTACATGTATATATAATATTTCAATGTGTCTTAGAACATCCAATGAGTGGATGGAGTGATTTGAAAAATCAGAACAGTAATAATAGTTTTGCGGATGTGTAATAACGGCCAGGTTACTTAAATTTTGATTGTATTGTGTCACTTTTTAATCGTTGAGATGAATTCGTTTCTATACAATTCTATTCTCGTCTTCAAGTTATATGTATTTGAATAATTACTTATTTTAGGTATAAATCAAATATTTTAGTGTGAACATATTTTCTAGATTTTGAAGTTTAAGGTTTTTTGTTTATAAGCAAAGGAAATATGAAATAAATGAGAAAGGAAAAAATATTAAAAATCACCAAACTTATCAGAACTGAAATACACGACCTTACGCGAATATGTGTCGTTAAGGCCGTTAAGGCGACATTTGTATCAATAGGTTTCCATATCACCCATGAAGTACTATTGTCAATACGTTTTTTTTTCTCATTGTCAGTGGTATCCCCTGTAGACTGTAGGACTATTCCACTGTTAATTCTTACTCTATTTCCCTGTTATTGCTTTCTCAAAATTGTGTTACGTATAGTATATCCACCGGGGCTATTCGGCTCCTCCTCCTCGCCCTCCTTTTTCTTACTTTGTTTGCTGTTATTATTATTTTCATTTGCAATTTCACTAAATGACTCCATCCTGTTTTCATCATATTCCTCTTCTGGTCTCGTTACCTTTTGTCTTATGTTTGCTTCTTCAATTCCTAATATATTCTTAGATGGCTCAAGTACGGCATTCTTCCTCAACATTTTTCTTCTATTTATGTTAAGTGTGGGGTTTGTTTTAAACATTTCGAGCGATAAATGTTCACCACATACGCCCATTCTTCTTATATAACTATTGGAGTGATGTTTTAAACTGTGATTACCTGTTAACAAAATAAAAAGATTTTGCATACTAAGCTTTCGGTTATATTTATTAAATTCGGTTATAATTATCCAATAATATTTAATTTAAAATGGATAGTGAGCAGAATCCATGTCTTTCAATATTGGCCGATCAAAAGCTCTGACAACTTTTTTCAAAAGCGTGGCAACAGGACACCACCGTGTTGATATCTCGGAAACCGTACGCATGCAGTAGCAGTTTGTAAACGTCACCGGCCTTGCCCGGCGGTCGCTCACCGACTAGGCCACCGAAACTGCACATTTTTCAAATCGAAAGGACAAAACTTGTTTTATATGACTTACATTTGTAAGTCCCATGTATATTTAACATAATTATAATATTAAGATTTATAATCTATTATAATCGAAGACTTAGAATTGTAAGAGTTCGTAGGAAGTTATTTCCAGGGATTGCAATTAACGGATTTACGCTTTTTTCGTACACAAGACTTTATTTCCTTTCTTTACACTTGTAGTCAGTTCGACTCTCATTGAGTGCGAGCTTCCAAAACATTCATTTATACCTTTGTATTTCTTCGTTTTTATGTCGCGTGCTCTGTGTCACGCGTTCGGTTTCGCGGGTCAGTGCCCTAATCAGCTGTTACTGATTTCGTTCTCGTTCGGCAATTACACTGTTCAACAAATTTGAAGTTTTTTTCGTTCTTGTAACTTCTAATAAGCGATCCTGATAGATCATCATCAACACGTCCAGTTTTTGAAAAAATCAATTTTAAACAAAATTTCAAATTTTCAACTTTGGAACTGTGTTGTGTGTTACATACGAAGACATTCTCGTGACCTCTTAACCTTATTGGGAGTTGGAATGTATCCGGCCAGATTACGTAATTGCCCAGGGGGTGTTATGGGGTGGCCAGATTTTCTTGGAAAGCAGTTTCCGTTGAGAACAGGCGTGTCTCCCAACTACTTTTAGACTCAATTTTCGGGATATAAAAAGGGATGCGTACAGCTCATCCGCGGATCATATTCATATCAGAAGTCCAGCTAGTGTGATCGGGTATTAAAGTCCTTGTCCAGCATTTCTAAAAGTAAGCTAATCTCTTCATAACAAATTCCCGCATTTCTCAGTGCGTGATAACCGAGAACGTTGGAATTAGCTTCCGCGACTACACTTTACAGTACCATTTGTAAAACCTTTACTTTATTGAATATACTTTTATACGTTCATATATTTGTAATTCAGTGTTGTTCATTTCAACTCTAGAATAACATCTAAATTCCCAGCTAGAAACGAAACCACAAAGGCACACTTTTACCGCTCGAAGTGTACCGAATTTTTAAAAGTTACGAGACCCATACTAACAATCCTAGTGGCTCCCTGAGATGAAATAGGCTCGGTTTCGTCCACGAAAATCTTTCCTAGTGGCTCCCTGTGATGAAATAGGAACAGGTTCGTCCACGACTACCAACCTCCTAGTGGCTTCCTGTGATGAAATAGGCACAGGTTCGTCCACGACTATCAACCTCCTAGTGGCTCCCTGTGATGAAATAGGCACAGGTTCGTCCACGATACTTCTACTAAACTGTGCGGCTCCCGGTGACGAAATAAACATCTGTTCATCCGTGTCCTAAGTGGCTGCCGGTGGTGAAATAAACACCGGTTTGTCCGCGACTGTCCGTCGTTCCAGCGGCTCCCAATGACGAAACAAGCTCCTAACACACAACCTAACCTCGGCTACGGCGTAGACTGCTTTTAGCCCTCGGCTCGTAACACCATATACGTATAAGAAGAAATATTACTTTAATTCACGTTAGAAGCCGTAAATCAATGTAAAGGGGGGAGGTGTTGGATACTCCAACGAATATTTTCCTAAAAAGTGCGTAGGTTACACGCATTTTTGTGAGCACTTAAAGAGTGTAAGCTAGGACAATTTTCTCTTCCTGACTTTCGTCTCTATGTGCCGAACGGAGAAACAACCGATTTAGTCATGGTCCTCAAGGACATCCCTTTCCCATACTTCCTAAGACTAGGGACCTTTCCCAACTTTTTCACAGCGTCACTCTTAATTCTGACTTCAAACAGAACGCATCTCCGAAATACTCGACTAGTTTTATACAGAGTACAAGTACATATAATAAACCTGCATTTAACAAATTCGTTGTTATCATTTCGCTGGGTCGCAACAATTTTTTGTGCTTTTAAGTAGCTCTAGCCTACTCAAATCTGTAATCCTGCATTGTATCTGTCGATATATTCACGATAAACTAAAAATACTGTTCAAAGCATTATACTGATTTAAGTCGAATAGAGCTACTTGTTGCGGCGTCTCTTGAATAAGCTGGCAAATTAACCACTGCTCGTTGGTAAATTAATGTAGGTAATTTAATCGTTGTTAATACCGCGGAGCTCGTTTGAAAGATGATGTCATGGTAACTGTTATTATGTGTTTTAAATGATTGACACAACTTAGTAACACACTTAGATTTTAATATGAACTTAACAACGTGATGTATATGTATGTGCGTATTGCTTGTGCTCTGGCTGATCGATGTGCTCTTCTGACGGTTGAATGTATTCTACTGAATGTGGGAATATAGGTGCTTGCTGCAACAGATCGACTCTTGATAGGTGGAAAATGCAGAATTTTGGTTGATGTAGGTGGTTCAAGAGGTGGGGACAAGAGGGCTGGAAGGGTCTCGTCCGGGCACGTCGCCTGGGCGAGAACTCCGATGGAGCTGATGTCCCACCAACACCCAGGCGAGCTTGCTGGTCCGGTGAGGGGAATTTCGGCGAAGTTGGGGGCCCGACCGGCTCAAAGTCCACTCACCGCACCTCCACGTGGGGTCCCTGGGCCTCCGCCCCAGTAGTTGTATATCGCTTCTGCGAATACCAATTTGCTGGGCGCGGAGGGCGAACGCGATGAGCTGGCAACTGACTGGAAAACGGCGACGACAGGGCAAGTCGGGAGTGGGTTGGCCCGCCCGCAAGGGCCAAAAAATGACTATGGAAAGGACAACGAAAGGTACAAACGTTGACGGTGCAGGGGGCTTCGGATCCCCCAGTACCGGCGCGGAGGGTGGTGGCCGACCGGCCCCCCCCGCGTCGTTATCCATCGACCGGGAGAGCACTGTGGTAGACCGCCAGGCCACAGTGTTCAGCACAATTACTGGTGAAGAGGCGTCAGGGGCGGGCACATCGTCTGCCCCAGCGCCTGGTGTGTGGAGCGGCGTCCATGACGCTGCTCCGGGGCCGTCTGGGTCGACGGGTGTGTCGCGGGAGCTGTTGCCGATTATTCGGCTGCGGCGCCACCCGAGCGGCCTGAGCCGTTGGGCCAGCACGGCGAGCGTCGACGCATGCGTGACGCTCAGCGACGACGATTCGGATTCGTCGTCGACGGTTTCCGTGGCGTCGGTCCGCTCCGACGTTCTCGGGCCTGGCGCGGCGACGGGCCGCAAGCGGGGACGCCCCCCGACGGGCGAGTACGTGGGCCTGGCGGAGGCCAAGAAGCGGCTCCTGCAGCTCACACTCCAGGAGCGTCAGCTTCAACTGGAGGCGGCGGTGGAGGATACGGCGGTGCACCCGCGACCGGTGCACAAGTCGTGCAAGCCGCTGCCTTCCGAGGCCGAGCTTGCCGCAGTGATGCGGCAAGCTCCAACGGCGGACCTGGGGGCGGTGATCTATGAAAAGGTTGCCGCCGTCCAGACGGTTGCGGAGTCAAGCCGCAACCTAAAGGGGACGTTCGTCCGCTGCCTACGGGAGGCCGCATTACACATTAAGTATGCGGCTGCCGCGCAGGCTAAGCGGACGACGGGCTCCGAGCGGGAGGTCGAGCTCGGGCGCGACCTCAGAGAGCTCCGCGCTTGACTCGCGGCCGCGGTAGGCGCTGTCGCGCGTGCGC
>NW_015374409.1:0-959 GCF_001272555.1 Dufourea novaeangliae | reverse complement strand
CCGGGGGGGGGGGGGGCGTCGCCCCCCGCGCGTGCCGACACGGGCAGCGGTCGCCCTTACTGTGGCCGCGGGCAGCCAGACGGCGTATTCCGACGTCGTGCGTCGGGCTGTGGCCGGGGTCCAACTGGCGGAGGTCGGGATTACCGACCTCCGCTACCAGAAGGGTCAGACGGGGTCCTCCATTCTGGAGGTCCCCGGACCGGAGAGCGCCGCGAAGGCTGACGCCCTCGCGGCCCGCCTAGCCGAGGTCTTCCGCGACACCGACGTCCGCGTCTCGAGGCCGGCGAAGACCGCGGAAATGCAGTTAACCGGCCTCGACGAGTCGGTGACCGCGGGGGCCGTGGCGGCGGCGGTCGCCCGTGTCGGCGGCTGCGCGGCTGCCGAGGTCCGTTCCGGCGAGATCCGCCGAAACGCGTTCGGCCTTGGCACCGCGTGGGTGCGCTGCCCCCTTGCGGCCGCGAGGCGGCTGACGACGGCCGGCCGCATCCTGGTCGGCTGGTCGTCGGCCAGGGTGGAGGCGCTCCCGGCCCGGCCCCTCAGGTGCTACCGCTGTCTGGAAGAAGGGCTCGTCCGCCAAAAGTGTCCGCGTGATGCGGACCGTGGCGGACGGTGCTACGGCTGCGGTGGCGAGGGGCATATGGTCCGGGACTGCGCGGCGGCCCCCAAGTGCGCGGTCTGCTCCGACCTGGGTCGGTCGGCGGGCCGCAGGCTGGGCAGCAAGGGCTGCGCGCCTCCGCCGTCCCGGCGGGGCCGAAGGGTGCGTGGCGCATTTGAGATGCTGGTCGACGGGATCCGGGACCTTGTGTCCCGTGATCCGACTCGTCCAACATTGGTCCTGGGGGACTTAAATGCGAAGTCTACCCTCTGGGGAGGCCCCAGGACCAACGCGAGGGGCGATACCGTGGAGGAATGGGCGGCGAGCGCGGACCTTCGGCTGCTCAACCGAGGGTCTGCGAGCA
>NW_015374408.1:0-451 GCF_001272555.1 Dufourea novaeangliae | reverse complement strand
TCCCGTATTTGGTCCAGCAGCGCCTCGAACGACGCGAGGGGCATGCTCGGCGGGGCATATACCGCCACCACCGCTAGGCGCTCATAGCCTACCGCGACGAAGCCGCACCCCCGAGCGACAACGGACAGGGGCGCGGCTCCGTCGCACACCGTCGCCACGGAGCCCAGCGCGTCCCCCGCCCAATCCGGGCGGTCAAGGACGCGGTACGGCTCCGCGGCGACCGCCAACCACACAACAAGCTCGGCCAGGCTGTGGACAAACAAGTCCTGTGCCCGGGCCGAGTGGTTGAGGTTGGCCTGGAGGATCCGGATCCTGGGGGTGAACACTAGGCCGTGTCCATGGCCTCCCCAGGGCCGGATCCTCCCTCTCACCCCTCAGCCGGCGCCACCGGCGCTGGCTGGCTCTCCTGCGGCTGGGTGGCCGCCGCCGCACCCGGCGGCGTTGCCGCAGC
>NW_015374407.1:7480-7810 GCF_001272555.1 Dufourea novaeangliae | reverse complement strand
GATGAGAAGTGCAGGAACGTCGACAGTGATATCGGAATTCACATTGGTAGTGGCGAGGGCAGTATCGTCGACCGTGTCATCGGCATTCTCATAGGCGATGACCAAGGCAGTATCGTCGACCGTGTCATCGGCATTCTCATTGGCGATGACCAGGGCAGTAACGTCGACAGTGACATCGGCATTCACATTGGCGATGACGAGGGCAGTAACGTGGACAGAGACATCGACATTCACATTGATGGCGACATTGACGTTGACATGGGCAGTAACATCGACAGTGACATAAGCTTTCACATTGGCGATGACATGGGCTGTAACATCGACAGTGAT
>NW_015374407.1:0-6144 GCF_001272555.1 Dufourea novaeangliae | reverse complement strand
GTAACATCGACAGTGACATCGGCATTCACATTAGCGTTGATGACGGGAGTATCATCGTCAGAGATATCGACATTCACATTGACGATGACACTGACGTTGACATGGGCAGTAACGTCGACAGTTACATCGGCATTCACTTTGTCGATGACGTGGGCATTAAAATCGACAGTGACATCGGCATACACATTGGCGATGACGAGGGCAGTAACATCGACAGTGACATCGGCATTCACATTAGCGTTGATGACGGGAGTATCATCGTCAGAGATATCGACATTCATATTGACGATGACACTGACGTTGACATGGGCAGTAACGTCGACAGTGACATCGGCATTCACTTTCGCTATGACATGGGCAGTAACATCAACAGTGACATCGGCATTCACATTGGCGATGAGAAGTGGCAGTAACGTCGACAGTGACATCGGAATTCACAAGGGCAATTACGAGGGAGGTAACGTCGACAGTGTGATCGGCATTCTCATTGGCGATGACCAGGGCAGTAACATCGACAGCAACGTCGTAACTCACATTGACTATGACACTGACTGTGACATGGACAGTTACATAGACATTCACATTGATGAAGACACTGACGTTGACATGGGCACTAACATCGACAGTGACAACGGCATTCACATGAGCGGTCACATGGGCAGTAACGTCGACAGTGACATCGGCATTACTATTGGCGATGCCCAGGGCAGTAACGTCGACAGTGACATAGGCATTCACTTTGTCGATGACGTGGGCATTAAAATCGACAGTGAAATCGGAATTCACAATGGCGATGGCGAGGGCGGTAACGTCGACAGAGTCATCGACATTAACATTGATGATATCATGGGCAGTATCGTCGACGGTGTCATCGGCATTCTCATTGGCGATGACCAAGGTAGTAACGTCGACAGTGATTTCGGCATTCACCTTGTCGATGACGTGGGCAGTAACATCGACAGTGATATCGGCATTCACATTCGCGATAAGAAGTGCAGGAACGTCGACAGTGATATCGGAATTCCCATTGGCGATGACGAGGGCAGTAACGTCGACAGTGACATCGGCATTCACATTCGCGATAAGAAGTGCAGGAACGTCGACAGTGATATCGGAATTCACATTGGCGAAGGCGAGGGCAGTATCGTCGACCATGTCTTCGGCATTCTCATTGGCGATGACCAAGGTAGTAACGTCGACAGTGATTTCGGCATTCACCTTGTCGATGACGTGGGCAGTAACATCGACAGTGATATCGGCATTCACATTCGCGATAAGAAGTGCAGGAACGTCGACAGTGATATCGGAATTCACATTGGCGAAGGCGAGGGCAGTATCGTCGACCATGTCTTCGGCATTCTCATTGGCGATGACCAAGGTAGTAACGTCGACAGTGATTTCGGCATTCACCTTGTCGATGACGTGGGCAGTAACATCGACAGTGATATCGGCATTCACATTCGCGATAAGAAGTGCAGGAACGTCGACAGTGATATCGGAATTCACATTGGCGAAGGCGAGGGCAGTATCGTCGACCATGTCTTCGGCATTCTCATTGGCGATGACCAAGGTAGTAACGTCGACAGTGATTTCGGCATTCACCTTGTCGATGACGTGGGCAGTAACATCGACAGTGATATCGGCATTCACATTCGCGATAAGAAGTGCAGGAACGTCGACAGTGATATCGGAATTCACATTGGCGAAGGCGAGGGCAGTATCGTCGACCATGTCTTCGGCATTCTCATTGGCGATGACCAAGGTAGTAACGTCGACAGTGATTTCGGCATTCACCTTGTCGATGACGTGGGCAGTAACATCGACAGTGATATCGGCATTCACATTCGCGATAAGAAGTGCAGGAACGTCGACAGTGATATCGGAATTCACATTGGCGAAGGCGAGGGCAGTATCGTCGACCATGTCTTCGGCATTCTCATTGGCGATGACCAAGGTAGTAACGTCGACAGTGATTTCGGCATTCACCTTGTCGATGACGTGGGCAGTAACATCGACAGTGATATCGGCATTCACATTCGCGATAAGAAGTGCAGGAACGTCGACAGTGATATCGGAATTCACATTGGCGAAGGCGAGGGCAGTATCGTCGACCATGTCTTCGGCATTCTCATTGGCGATGACCAAGGTAGTAACGTCGACAGTGATTTCGGCATTCACCTTGTCGATGACGTGGGCAGTAACATCGACAGTGATATCGGCATTCACATTCGCGATAAGAAGTGCAGGAACGTCGACAGTGATATCGGAATTCACATTGGCGAAGGCGAGGGCAGTATCGTCGACCATGTCTTCGGCATTCTCATTGGCGATGACCAAGGTAGTAACGTCGACAGTGATTTCGGCATTCACCTTGTCGATGACGTGGGCAGTAACATCGACAGTGATATCGGCATTCACATTCGCGATAAGAAGTGCAGGAACGTCGACAGTGATATCGGAATTCACATTGGCGAAGGCGAGGGCAGTATCGTCGACCATGTCTTCGGCATTCTCATTGGCGATGACCAAGGTAGTAACGTCGACAGTGATTTCGGCATTCACCTTGTCGATGACGTGGGCAGTAACATCGACAGTGATATCGGCATTCACATTCGCGATAAGAAGTGCAGGAACGTCGACAGTGATATCGGAATTCACATTGGCGAAGGCGAGGGCAGTATCGTCGACCATGTCTTCGGCATTCTCATTGGCGATGACCAAGGTAGTAACGTCGACAGTGATTTCGGCATTCACCTTGTCGATGACGTGGGCAGTAACATCGACAGTGATATCGGCATTCACATTCGCGATAAGAAGTGCAGGAACGTCGACAGTGATATCGGAATTCACATTGGCGAAGGCGAGGGCAGTATCGTCGACCATGTCTTCGGCATTCTCATTGGCGATGACCAAGGTAGTAACGTCGACAGTGATTTCGGCATTCACCTTGTCGATGACGTGGGCAGTAACATCGACAGTGATATCGGCATTCACATTCGCGATAAGAAGTGCAGGAACGTCGACAGTGATATCGGAATTCACATTGGCGAAGGCGAGGGCAGTATCGTCGACCATGTCTTCGGCATTCTCATTGGCGATGACCAAGGTAGTAACGTCGACAGTGATTTCGGCATTCACCTTGTCGATGACGTGGGCAGTAACATCGACAGTGATATCGGCATTCACATTCGCGATAAGAAGTGCAGGAACGTCGACAGTGATATCGGAATTCACATTGGCGAAGGCGAGGGCAGTATCGTCGACCATGTCTTCGGCATTCTCATTGGCGATGACCAAGGTAGTAACGTCGACAGTGATTTCGGCATTCACCTTGTCGATGACGTGGGCAGTAACATCGACAGTGATATCGGCATTCACATTCGCGATAAGAAGTGCAGGAACGTCGACAGTGATATCGGAATTCACATTGGCGAAGGCGAGGGCAGTATCGTCGACCATGTCTTCGGCATTCTCATTGGCGATGACCAAGGTAGTAACGTCGACAGTGATTTCGGCATTCACCTTGTCGATGACGTGGGCAGTAACATCGACAGTGATATCGGCATTCACATTCGCGATAAGAAGTGCAGGAACGTCGACAGTGATATCGGAATTCACATTGGCGAAGGCGAGGGCAGTATCGTCGACCATGTCTTCGGCATTCTCATTGGCGATGACCAGGGCAGTAACGTCGACACTGATATCGGCATTCACTTAGTCCATGACGTGGGCATTAAAATCGACAGTGATATAAGCATTCACATTGGCGATGACGAGTGCAGTAACATCGACAGAGATATCGACATTCACAGTGGCGATGAGAAGTGCAGGAACGTCGACAGTGATATCGGAATTCACATTGGCGATGGCGAGGGCAGTATCGTCGACCGTGTCATCGGCATTCTCATTGGCGATGACCAGGGCAGTAACGTCGACAGTGACATCGGCATTCACTTTAACGATGACATGGGCAGTAACATTAACAGTGACATCAGCATTCACATTGGCGATGACGAGGTCAGTAACGTCGACAGTGTCATCGGCATTCACATTGGCGGTGACGAGGGCAGTAACGTGGACAGAGACATCGACATTCACATTGATGGCGACATTGACGTTGACATGGGCAGGAACATCGACAGTGACATAAGCTTTCACATTGGCGATGACATGGCCTGTAACATCGACAGTGATATCGGCATTCACATTCGCGATGACAGGGCAGTAACATCGACAGTCACAACGGCATTCACAATGGCGTTGACCAGGGCAGTAACGTCGACATTGAGATCGGCATTCACTTTGTCGATGACGTTGGCATTAAAATCGACAGTGACATGGGCATTCACATTAGCGTTGATGAGGGCAGTAACATCGACAGAGATATCGACATTCACATTGGCGATGAGAAGTGCAGGAACGTCGACAGTGATATCGGAATTCACATTGGCGAAGGCGAGGGCAGTATCGTCGACCATGTCATCGGCATTCTCATTGGCGATGACCAGGGCAGTAACGTCGACACTGATATCGGCATTCACTTAGTCCATGACGTGGGCATTAAAATCGACAGTGACATCGGCATTCACATTAGCGCTGACGAGGGAAGTAACATCGACAGCGACATCGTAATTCACACTGACTATGACACTGACGGTGAGATCGACATTTACGTAGACATTCACAATGATGAAGACACTGACGTTGACATGGCCAGTAACATCGACAGTGACAACGGCATTCACATTTGCGATGACATGGGCAGTAACATCGACATTGACAACTGCATTCACATTGGCGATGAGAAGTGCAGTAACGTCGACAGTGACATCGGAATTCACTTTGTCGATGACGTGGGCATTAAATTCGGCAGTGACATCGGCATTCACATTAGCGTTGATGACGGGAGTATCATCGTCAGAGATATCGACATTCACATTGACGATGACACTGACGTTGACATGGGCAGTAACGTCGACAGTGACATCGGCATTCACATTCGCGGTGACATGGGCAGTAACATCGACAGTGACAACTGCATTCACATTGGCGATGAGAAGTGCAGTAACGTCTACAGTGACATCGGAATTCACTTTGGCGATGGCGAGGGCAGTAACTTCGACCTTGTCATCGGCATTCTCATTGGCGATGACCAGGGCAGTAACGTCGACAGTGACATCGGCATTCACTTTGTCGATGACGTGGGCATTAAAATCGACAGTGACATCGGCAGTCACATTGGCGGTGACATGGGCAGTATCATCGACAGTGACATCGGCATTCACATGAGCGGTCACATGGGCAGTAACGTCGACAGAGACATCGGCATTCAGATTCGCTATGACCAGGGCAGTAACGTCGACAGTGACATCGGCATTACTATTGGCGATTATAGCCCGGTAACCTCGCCAATTAGTGAGTGGGACGAAGAGATGAGGGAGGATGACAATCCCACACCCCCCTTGGAAGAAGAGGTGGTAGAGGAAGAGGAGGAATTCCTCTGTGAGGTGGGGGACGATTGGAATATTTTAATGAAAGGCAGACATTACGAAAAGAAGATGGTAGGCACAAAGGGTTCACTAGTAAGTGAAGACTATATTCTAGTCTTCGAGAGAGAGGATTCGACCGAAGAAGCTGGATCTGGTAGAGGTGCGATTCTGGAGGAACTAGAGGAAGGGGAGGAGGACGACATCATTTGGATGTGAGTCTCTGGTGGAAAGAGATCGGACACAGCGGGTTGATGAGCTCCTACACCAAGAAGTTACACAATAAAAGTGTTGCTAAGGGATAAGGTGAGTGTTGTGGAAGTGGGGTGGGGTTTATGGGTAGGAGGGGTCGGTGGCGTAGGAGTGGTGAGGGGGAAAATAAAGGGTTAAATATATGGGACACAGTCCAGAAGCAGTATAGAAGGGGGAATAACCGAACAGGACTTTAAAAATTAATTATTTATAGAAAATGTGGACCGATAACGCACCTGAATCACCGGAGGTAGTTATCGAGGACTCTGGATCAGGGGAATCTGGAGAAGGTATGGTAGTGGTGGAGGGAATTGTGAGGGGAAGTGAACGGGAGGAACAAGGTGAGGAAGACCGGAGTAGGAAGGAGGAGGACGGAAGGAGAAGAGATATAGCGCAGAGGAGGACT
>NW_015374406.1:0-298 GCF_001272555.1 Dufourea novaeangliae | reverse complement strand
ACGCCGTCGATCCGGGGGACGAGGCGGCCGAAGTGGCCCTCCCACCTCCACCGGCCGTCCAGGCCGAGGCCGAGGTACTTCAACCTCTCCCCGGCCCGGACAGCCACGTCACCCACCCGAATCCAGGGCTGGGGCGCTCGCCGCGACAGAGGCAGTCCATGGAATAAGACCACCTCTGTCTTGGGCGGCGATATCCACAGCCCCAGCGCCTGGATCCTCCTGGCCACCCTGGCCCCAGCCACCTCTACCAGGCGGCAGACCCTGGTCCCGTCCCTCCCCAACCCGATGATCAGCGTGT
>NW_015374405.1:0-514 GCF_001272555.1 Dufourea novaeangliae | reverse complement strand
AGCAGAATTATTGATATATATGCATAGATAGTAATGATATAGTCATGGCAATAAAGAAACTGTCACATCGCAGCTTCACTTTTCTTTTTCTTAGGTATATAAGTGTACAAGAGGCATATTTCAAATGTTCATTATAGGCTGAGATAAAAAAGTTGAAAAAAGTGTCTGTTACTATTTATGTGCGTGTTTTGTCAAACATTTTCCTATACATTGTGAAACAACTAATTACAATTAAATCATTAAAACTTAATTATCTAGACTAATCCTTAACTTCTCATAAACATTGAAATCATTTTATGGATAACTAGCTGACGTACCCGCTCTCGCGCGGGTAGTTTCATATTGCAAATCATATTTTAGTTCGTATATACAGACTAGACTGTAATATACCGTGAATAAATAAGCAGCATAAAATTTTGGATAGTGCAATATGAATCACATCGATTTGCGACTTTTAAACTTTTTTGTCTGCCTCAGCTCATCGTTTGGGCTGTTGAGCGCCGGGCGAGAGGCC
>NW_015374404.1:0-232 GCF_001272555.1 Dufourea novaeangliae | reverse complement strand
GAGGCGGCGGTCGTCCTGGCGAGGTCTGTTCCCTTCGATTTCCAGGCGGAGGCTGACGCCGATATATATCGGCGTCTTCAGTGCCTCCGCTGGAATGGAACGGACCCGCCGGACGAAGAGGTCGAACGAACGAAGCGCCAGGCTCGACGGCTCGCCCGCGAGCAGTGGCGGCGCCAGCTGATTGACAGCGGCGCCGCCCGGCAGCGAGCCGTCGGCTCGGTCTTGCCCGTTT
>NW_015374403.1:2242-6365 GCF_001272555.1 Dufourea novaeangliae | reverse complement strand
TCGGGACCGGGGCCCCCGCCGTCTCCGCCACACCCCCCGCCGCCGGGGACGCCCGCCGGGCCTCCCTCCACGCGGACAGCGCCTCCGCAGCGGTGAGCCGGGCGCGGAGGTCACGCAGCTCCCGCTCCAACACAAGCTCCCGCTCGGAGAGCACCGTCCACTTGGCCTGCTCTGCAGCCGCATAGCGGATCTGCAGGGCGGCCTCACGGAGCGCCCGGACGTTCGTCCCCTTCAGGTTGGCGCTACATCGCACCACCTTTCCTATGACCTGGATGCGATCGTTGATGACCGCACCCAGATCCGGCGTGGGGGCACGCCGCATTTCCTCCGCCACCGCGTCACCCGGTGGCAGCCTCTTACAAGACTTGTGGACTGGGCGCGGCGGCACTGCCCGGTCCTCCAAGTCTTCCTCGCGGAGGCCCAGCTCTTTGTGCGTCAGCTTCAGCAGCTTTCGCTTCGCCTCCGCGAGCCCATACTTCTCCATGGCCGCAGGGGGCCGCCCCCTCTTCCGGCCGCCCGACGCGCCAGAGCCGACCACCCCCGAGCTGAACGACGAGGCGGAAACCGTGGACTCATCCGAGTCCACGTCCTCGTCGTCGCTAATCTCGACGACCCGGTCCACACTCCTGGAGCTGGAGCTCCTGACCAGGACGCCGGGGGGGCGCCGGAGACGCGCCATTAGGGCATCTCCCGTCATCAGGCGGGTCCGCCCCGCAGGGCCAGGCACCGCCTCTGAGGGGGTATTGCTACCCCCTCCTTCGCCAGTAACCATTAAGGCACCGCTCGCCTGGTGGTCTACCAAGCGGGCCCCGCAGTCGTCAGATAACGACACAGGTGTGGCCTGCTTTACCACCACACCTGCGCCGGCTCCTGGAGCACCGAGATCCCCTGGAGCAGTAACCGAACTCTCCTTTGTTGTACTGTTCATAATAATAATGTTCTTCCTCCTCATCCGCTCCCCAGTAGCAAATAGGGATCCGGTGGCCTGTGGGCTCACCAACCGGTCCTCACGGTCGTCAGATGACGACACGGGTGCGGCCCGCTCAACAACCGCACCCGCGCCGGCCCCTGGAGCTCCGAGCACCCCTGGAGCAGTAACGTCCTTCTCCTTGTTCTTATCCATCATGATGATTGTGATTGGAGTCCTCCCCATCGTGCGCCAGCTCACCGCGTTCGCCCTCCGCACTCAGCAATCTGGTACCCGCAAAGCGGTTCCAGCTACTGAGGCGGAGACCCGGGGACCCCACGTGGAGGTGCGGTGAGTGGACTTTGAGCCGGTCGGGCCCCCAACTTCGCCCAAATTCCCCGCACCGGACGAGCAAGCTCGCCCAGGCGTTGGTGGAACATCAGCTCCATCGGAGTTCTCGCCCAGGCGACGTGCCCGGACGAGACCCTTCCAGCCCTCGTGTCCCCATCCTGAGCAGAACCTGGCTCTAACTTAAACCAAATCTCATTTTAATTTAAGGGGGGAGACTCCTTTGGGGGCCAACTCCGAATCGATCGAAGCGCTGATGTAATCAATCGGACACTAACGAAAACACATAGTCAATAATGGGAACAGCTTAATAATATGACATCTAACGGCAATGCCCACAAATAAATTTTGTTCCCCATTACCATCAAGTTGGGTTTGTGTATTTATTACGCGAACACAGTGTTGCCTGACAGTATCCATTTTTGACAATTCTGCCCATCAGGAGAACGATGGAATACCTACGGCTCGTGGCGAGATTTCGACTCTCGCCGAACATAGGAACAGAATGGTGCGACTGAAAGAGATTCAAGAATGAAGCAATACTTACGTACTAATGTGTGCAACGATAAACCTTTTCTATTCGTACTTGCAATGAAGCTAATTTTTTTTATTACGTACGAAATACTTGAAATGGCATTCCCGAGAAACAATAGTTATTTATCATTTATTGACCTAATTAATGCAGATGTTACATACTTACACATATATTTCATAAAAAGATGCAAAAAGAATACAATTAATCGCAAACGCTCCCTCAATCTTTTCATTTGTCGATCAGCGGAAATAGATTTTTATGTGCACAGGGATAAGGAAAGAAGGACTTGAAGGATTTGAAAAAAAGTACGATCTTCATATTATCAAAAATGTTTTATTTAAATGAAAATAATTATTGACATATATGGGGCGGCTGCCCCCGCCAATCCGCCGGCCACCGCGACGGCTACCGCGCCGGCTACCGCGCCGTCCACCGCGACGGTCGCTATATATGATTTTTTTTATCCTTTTTTTTAACTGAAACAGTAAAATAAAAATTAGATCTTATAATTATACTCGTACATTTATATCGGTGGTGGGCAACTGTTTGCTCACGCTCATGGAAAGGAGAAATTCCAGCCGCGCGATACTCGTGAACGATCAGTTGCCGACCTCTGATACCAGAGATGGGTAAATTTTTATTTAAATAAAAATTTCAAATAACGAATAAAAGATAAACAAATTAGTTGTTATGCGCCGACTAATGATAATTCTGGTAATCTTTACTCGACGCATGACAAATAATTTTTTTATTTGATGAGAATTTATTTGACGAACAGATTTTATAAAAGTACATTATAAAAGTTCACGGTTTCATTCAATCCCTGCTTTCTTCATGAGGCGATACAACATTGTAACGCGCGTGCCAGCCTCATTGTCAGTGATGCCAGAATCGTGGTACTGTTTACCCCCACCACTCTCCCACTCCGACGTACCATCGTCTCTCACTTTGACGTCCCGGCTACCCCCACTTTACGTCCTCCGTGCTGGCACACACAAGCAGATCCCAGCCCTGTCCGTGTGCGCTGGCCGTTCGAGAGACGGTGAGCTATATTTAGAAAAGAGTGGGGGTAAACCGTACCACGATTCTGAAATCATTGGTGCTTGGAAATCCTGTTCGAATATCACTGCGGCGAAAATTCATGTTCTCGACGCGATGCCCCGCAACCTAAGCGCGTGAGCAACAGTCAAGAGACCCTGTTTGTATCCCAATGCGGCGGTTTTACTTTTTATTTTTAATTATTTTATAATTTCACTTTGTAACCTCTAAGTAAAATGAAAAAGTTAGAAAATATTAATTCGGGAAGCATTTAAAAAGAAGAAAATAAATATTTTCCACTTCAATATCTAAATTTTTTTTATATACAGACATATTATGTTGTATACACATAAATTATTTTTACAATTAACTGTTATCCTTACAATCCTACTCATTACTACTCTGAACATTCGTACAAAAATCTATTAGATTAAAATATTATGTCATAAGTGTATCTTCAGTCTTTTAAAATTATGATATATTTCGCCGCTAACGAAAACCGCTGCAGCTGGTCCACGTATATACGATGCCGAATGGTCTTTTGCTTTTCTCCATATGAATGGAAAAAAACACAATTGAAATAGTAATTTTAATAACATAAGATAAAATATTAAGATTGCTATGAACTTATCTTTTTTTTGCTGAATTATTCTGTAATTTCGCTTCCTCACTTTTGAGTAGAAGTTTCGCAGCTAACGAAAGTAACGAAGTACGAGTCTTTTGCTTATGTATATATCTAAAAAGAAATAAATATATAAATATAATGATAATCATAATTGCCATAGTGAAAGATAAAATATAAATATTATTGTAAACACATCTTTAACAAATTTTAAAAGACTGAAGATACACTTATGACGTAATATTTTAATCTAATAGATTTTTGTACGAATGTTCAGAGTAGTAATGAGTAGGGTTGTAAGGATAACATCTAATTGTAAAAATAATTTATGTGTATACAACATAATATGTCTGTATATAATAAAAAATTTAGATATTGAAGTGGAAAACATTTATTTTCTTCTTTTTAAATGCTTCCCGAATTAATATTTTCTAACTTTTTTATTTTACTTAGAGGTTACAAAGTGAAATTATAAAATAATTAAAAATAAAAAGTCAAACCGCCGCATTGGGATACAAACAGGGTCTCTTGACTGTTGCTCACGCACTTAGGTTGCGGGGCATCGCGTCGAGAACGTGAATTTTCGCCGCAGTGATATTCGAACAGGATTTCCAAGCAACAATGATTTCAGAATCGTGGTACGGTTTACCCCCACTCTTTTCTAAATATAGCT
>NW_015374403.1:0-1512 GCF_001272555.1 Dufourea novaeangliae | reverse complement strand
AATTAGCATCATTGCAAGTACGAATAGAAAAGGTTTATCGTTGCACACATTAGTACGTAAATATTGCTTCATTCTTGAATCTCTTTCAGTCGCACCATTCTGTTCCTATGTTCAGCGAGAGTCGAAATCTCGCCACGAGCCGTAGGTATTCCATCGTTCTCCTGATGGGCAGAATTGTCGAATGGCAACACCGTAACAAAACAATTGATACGATCTAGCACGTGTTGCGAGGTTACATATACCGACTTCCCTCTGTTTTATCGATGCTCGGTGGTAACATGGCCAAAGTGACTGACAAATACCATAAGCGCCGCTAGTGGAGAATCCTTGAACTATACCACTGTATATTCCTGAGCCTGGACGCGTCAAATCGTAGAATCCAACTTACGCCTTCCACAAGTGATAAATTAACAAAAATCGGATTTCTACGATAGTGTGACAGTGGTGTACAGGGTGGTCTGGTCAGCATTTGACGAGAAAACAACTAAATCGTGTGATATTTGACAAAATGTGACTTGAGCAGCCATCTTGTGTGCTTCATCGGCGTCTGTCACAATCGCACAATTTCTAAAATTCTAATTCTTTCAATTGAAATGTGTTTATTGGTGTTTATACGGACCAGACCACCCTGTAGGGAAGTCTACCCGTGAGTTCTATACCAGTGAAAAGTGCATTTGTACAATTGTCGAGGCAGAAGTTGGATTCTACGAAATCGAATGTCTCTGTCGTGTATCGCGGATACATACACGGTTCCCGTTGATTGTGTGAGCGCACGGACACAGCACACGGGCCACGGAGTCTCCCCCCTTAATCAGAAATGAAATCGGGTTAGGTTAGAGCCACGTTTGTTTCGGACGGGGGTGCAGAGGGAGAGACGGAGTCCCTCTCCTGCCCACGAAATCACTTAAAGAAGCATATACAGGGTGTTCGACAACTAGTGGGAAAAAATGTAAGGGGTGATTCTTTGAGGCAAAATAAGACGAAAATCAAGAATAACGAAATTGCGAAAAATGCTTCGTTTGATAGTTATAAGCATTTAAAAATTGACCGAAATCATGGCAATCCGCGCGCACGGAGTGTCAGCGGATCACGGCTCAACAGGGGCGTGCAGTCACTTTAAAGACTCAACGACGTGCAGGAACAGTCGGTAGAACAGCTGTTTACTTACCTCGTAGAAGATGTCGATAACTTGTGCCCGCGGTATTTGAGTCGAATCCATTTGTATCGCATTAACTCTGATTACTCGATAAAATTCGCAAGAAATGTAAATATCTTCTTACGAATATTATCGAGTAGAGAGGGTTAATGCCCCCTCTAGTTGTCACGTATCACAATTGTCCTGTCCACGAGTATCCATGAAATTAATCCGCACACGCACGTACACCACAGAAGTCCGCGAAAAGTGTCCACACACACTGAGCCATTGTCCTGTCCGCGAAGAATGTCCAGACACACTGCGCGATTGTCCCGACCGCGAAAAATGTTCACAAACTGCGCGATTAAGTAGACCCG
>NW_015374402.1:0-6453 GCF_001272555.1 Dufourea novaeangliae | reverse complement strand
TTTATTATTTCCTAACTTGTTAATTTTATAAGGTTGATATAAATACTTAGGAAACCATTACTGTTAATTGTTAGCCGTTAAGGTGATGTAAAGAGATACATTGAGTTCAGTCATTTCAAAAATTCCGCTTCTCCGTACAGCCAATTTAAAGGGACAAGGCATCGAGTGACATCAAAGGTGCCGCTCGGAGTGCCGCCTCTTGTTGTATCCCTACTCTTTGGTACAAACCAGAACAACAGGACAGGAAGCAAGTGTTGTGGGGCATGGTGCGAGGGTAAACAATGTCATGACTGTCATCAGTGTAATGACTCTCATGCGACAGCCGGCGAGGAGTGTAATGTGGTGTAATGTGTGAGGGCGTACTTATGTGAGGACAACGAACACCTGATTTCAAAATCGGCAGCGGTATTGTTCTTCGAGGAAAGACAGTACGTTGTAAGCCTTGCGAAGAATAGGCATACGAGAGACGTGTTACGATTATTACTACGATTTGCTTTGCGTTACCGTTTTGTTCTTTTACCTTTATCATCTTAATTTTATATTATTCTTACATTTATTTTCCTTTTTGTATTATATTACAAATAAAACCTATATATGTACACTAGTTATAAGTAGTATTACTGTATATTATATAATAAGGTATATAAATTGTATTCCATTTGTTATTAAAATTTTAGTGTTTCTTAATTTGAAATGTGTAATTTTTTCTTCACAGGTGGATACTTCAAATCGCAGATTTATGATCTGTGTAATTTCTCATATAAAAAATTACATGAATCATATATCTGCGATTCCGAGCATTCACTTTATTCCCATTTAAATTTTGTTCAGAGAGTATATCTATATATATGAAGTCGTATATATGTAGGACATATATATATACAATGATACTAAAATTCGATATATATATATCCAATTTTAGTATCATTGCGGAGGATAGAAGGTTGGTGGCGCTACGGTAAAAGCCCAAGTTTTTGTAGAGGGGAGTTTCCGTAATTCCGTCCCATCGTAGCAATCAAAGATGGCTGCTGTTAAGCTTGGACCGTATTTAAAAGAATTACGAATTCTTTTGTGTCAAACATCCAAGACTAGTCAAGGTGTTAGGTAATGATATTACCATATATTAAAAAATTAGCATCGTTATAAAATATAATAGTTATTAGGTAACCTTGAATATTAAATTCTAACCTATTTTTTCAGAGATTTTATTCAACAGAAGTATGTACTCCTTAAGAAAAGTAATCCACAGTTTCCAATTTTAATTAGAGAATGTTCTTCAGTGGAACCATTCCTGTATGCACGATATGGTAAATGATAAAATATTTTATGTACCTATACATTATGTCTTATAGTTATGTACATATGTATAATTGTTGTAAGAAGTCTTTGCAGTCATAAATTTTAATCACTAATAAATTATTTTTGTATCGGTATATGCATTAATTCGAAAATGACATATTTCAGAATATGGCGTAGAGCACTGTGTTTCTCTACAAAATTTAAAATCTGAAGAAATATTAAAACGCATTGTGGAACTTGCATCTAGTAAACCCAAATAAGAATTGTTCTGTTATATATGTATTCTAATTTATTTAGTAACAAATTAAATTAAAGTAAGTTGTATAAACTTAATTACATTGTATCATAATCATGTTTAAAAAATGATTAAATATTATAGTTGGATATGGTGTTCATATACTTCCCTAGATTTCCAGTTAAACTTTCCAGAACTAGGAAAAAAGATGTTCAAGTTTTATAGATATCATATTAATAATTTGTTTGGTAATTTATTGGAATAATAGAGACAATGTTGATTTAGCAGAATTTAATTATGAAAACTGTATAACTATAAAATAAAAGACAGTTAAAATCTCTTTTATACACTTATTTACAAGAAAATCGTTTCCACCGTGTAATGTTATGATTAAATGAATAATAATGTTCATAGGAATAATTTTTGATATTGCTAAAATTAAAGTTTTTAAATAATTTACATGCTCAAATTATTACTTCATTTTGTGTATATACAAAATTTTTTGTCCTTTAATAAAAGTATGAACGTTCAATAAAATTGTATATTTAGGCAATTAAAAGTGGTATATATTTACTTAAACCTGGGTCGTGTAACACAATTTTATCTTATTTATATCAAATGAAATCATCATTCTCTGTATGTAACATTTGAAATATTATAAAAATTGTATGGTAAATTGGGTGGTAAAAAATTTTGCAGTGTGGCTGGCATTGCATTGAAGTACGTTGCATTTCTTTCACGAAACACAGCATCTTGTACAGTACCTGTCACATCAGACTGAAAGTTTTGAATTGCTGTTGTTGGAATGGTTTGTACAACGATAGGTTGAGACGCTGACGCATGGGACGCAGTTTGTATTACCTATGAATATTGAGAACATACAAAACATGAGAAGGCTGGATACAAAATACAATGTTACAGAAAACTGTAATTTTATAAGATGTCCAGTTGGAGCCAATAATAAATAAAAAAATGTATATCTTAATCGTGGGAACAGATTGTAAGTTAGTGTTTGAAATATATACCACTCACAAGTCTAGTTTTACAGTCTTTCAAAACGCCGACCACAAACGTAGATATTTAGGAATGTTATGATTTCAAATGAAAACAAAGTGCTCTTAATATTATCTTGATACTTCCACTCAAAAAAGCTATTTCTACAAAACGATTTCCCCCTTAAAACGTAAAATATGGAAAAAGAAAATAATAGCCTATCTTATTAAATTACGAGAATTATTGATTAGAAATGGAGAACATATGCCACGTTGAATATTTAATAAGATAATAATTTCTTACTTGGACTGTTGATGTCTCTGTGTGGGATATAATAGCCAAGGGATCTTCATTGGGATTTGATTGGATTGTTTGTGATTGTTCTGATTGTTGTTGCTGTTGATGTATTGGTTGTTGTGAATCTAACTGTTGAGATTGCGATAAATGTTTCGTGTGCGATGTATTAATTCCATGTCTACGTTTCATATGTTTATTGTAGTTTGGCCAATTTGTGAAATGATGTTGACATTCAAGGCAACTATACGGACGTTCACCAGTATGTTGTCTCCTATGAGTCTAAAAATAAACTGAATAATTAGTACTATATCACAATAGATTCTTTCCACAAAATGAAACAATTATTTAACGAACTTACAGTCAGTATGCCTTTGAAGCGAAAACATTTACCACAAAATTCGCATGTAAATGGCATTGCTCCAGTATGTATTCTATGATGCTCTCTTAACGTTCCTTTTTCTCTAAAAGTTCTTCCACATACAGCACACTGATGTGGTTTAGCTCCAGTATGAACTGTTTCATGTTTTTTTAATTGCAATGGAGTTTTAAAGCTACAAATTATATTAAATATTTTAATTACAATTATACAAACAGAAAAACATGAGAACCACATTATTTTTTAAAACACAAACATACGCTTTTGAACACTGAGTACAGCTGTAGGGTTTATCTGCCGAGTGAGTTAAAAAATGAGCTTCCAAATTTCCTTTCTGAATAAAACTTTTACCACATTGATCGCACGTGAAATTTCTAACGCCAGAATGGATGCGTTTATGTGTAACTAAATTTGGTTTTGTTGAAAATCTAAAAATTTCTTTCTATTATGTTACAATATTTAAAGAATATAGTTAATGTTCAAGACTCATTTACATTCAACATGACTTTTATACATAAATATTTATGTAAGTATATTTAATTAAAATTAAAAGAAAAATCATAATATACATATAAATCACACACATTATACCTTTTGTCGCACTGATCACATGGAAACCTATTCTTCATTGTATCTGGTAAATGACATCGACTATGGATGTACAAAGCACTCTGCTGTCTAAATGTTTTCCCACAAGTTTGACATACATGAGGCCGTTCTTCACTATGAATTGCTTTGTGAGAATCTAATACTTTTTTATGTACAAATGATTTCCCACAATCTTCGCAACTAAGTATATATACATATACATACATATATACATACATACATGCGTACATATGTGCACCGTATATATTATATATGAAAATGTATTGTATGTTAACACGCTATACAAAACAATAAGTAATCAAATTTTTCGGTAAAAAAATTATATTTACCTGAATTTTGCTTTATTTTTGTGTCGTTTGACATGAGTAAGAAAACCATAATATTTATCATAAACTTTACAGCATAACACACACATGTATTTTGCTTGTTGGTTGTGTACAGTTTCATGATGCTCTTCTAATCCTTCTAAACTTGGTAATTTATCATTACAGTCTGTGCAAAGCCAAGGATACCTATCCATATTCTCTCCTCTCTTATGTCCAAATTTTAATGCCTCTGTTGTATGGGATTCTATGATCTCTAAATCTGAATCTGTACCTATATCAATAATGGTATGTTCTAAATAATGGGGTTATTATCTTTTTAAGTACATACACATACACTTTAAATTAGTATACAACTCAGATTGAGAGAAGTTCAAACTTATATTTAAGTATAATTTTCTTTCAAGTCAATTGACAATAGTACCATCAACCTATATAATTAGATTAATTATATGAACAAAAAATAAATTTAGTTCATGAAGTATAAATACATTACAGGAATTGTTCAATTACTTAACAAAATATATGGTTTACATTTAATATCTCTGAACTATACCGAAAATTTATGTCTTTAAGATCTTTGTTGAATTATTTTATTTATAAAGTGTTTAGAATACTTAACATATTCTAATAGCAATCCTATAAACAAATTTTACATATCAGATGGTATTACATTTTTTCCTGCTTTTAACCAAAAAAGAAACAACTTACTTAAAATACATAGACCGCCTAAAATACATGTAATATCCCTTCTGAAGGGAAATTAAAAGTGCTACTTGAAAAAATAAATATTCTAAGCTATAATTATATCTATTCACTGTGTTACAATTCTTTGTACTAAAATTTTTATAATGATAACATTAATGATACAATTATAATTACAGTATTTTTACCTGTCATGTAATTATCTGGAATCTTAATATTAGTCTTTACACTCATACTATTTTGTTCTTTTTCTAAATCAGAATTTATATACAAATTTGAATCTTCCATTTTTTGATTCTGGTTTTTTCGTTTTAATTTTTTCTTAGGTTGTTTAGGTGAGGTTTTCTTCATTTGTATTTTACATTTCTTTTCCTTTGCATTGCTTTCTGGTTCTTGAGTTTCATACTTTTCTTGACTAATATTTTTATTTTCTTCAATAAAATAATCATGTGAAGCATTAGATTCTTGAATGTAGCTATTTGATAGTTGACATTCTGTAATCATATCTCCAACTTCTTCTTCTTTTGGAAATGCAACTGTTTTTTGAATGTAATCTATGTTTGCTGCTAATGATTGTGGTTCAGACTTAGTATCTGTAAGTAATTGTCTGAGAGATGTTTGTGCCTGATTGGTCTTCTCAAAAAAATCACTGCACTGATTCAGTAATATACAGCAGTCTATACAAACTGTAAGTGGTAATCCATCACTTATTAATACCTGAAAGAAGAGATTCCATTTAAATAATACACACACGTATATATATAACAATAAAACGTATACATTTAATAAATCCATAATAAAAAAACGTAATATGATTTATTTTAAATCTAGGAATGATAGTAAAATTAGTACACATGGCAGATAGGATTTTCGAAGTGTATTAAACTTATTATTTTAAACCACATTATAGAAGACAGTTGTATTCTTGCCTGAATCTGTAAACATTTTGATATTTTAGCTTCTATAGCTAATTTTTGTCCTTCAGCATCATAAATTCCAATAAAATTTTCTTTGGTCTCGGCGCAGAGCCGGCAAAGTTCCGGCTCCGTCATTGTTCACGTAAAAAATCTGAGGATACGTCTCGCGGCACAGTGCATTGTTACAAAAATTGTAAATTTAATCACATCACCTCAGATTTACACTGTGATATGTGGTAAATAAAAAATTGGTTCGGACGCCAAACAAGATAGCGGACATGTTGTTTCTTTGCACAAGAAAAATATAAACTGCTTTTCAGTACACGCACAAAAAATTGTTTTAACATATGTTCTGTGTTAATACATTAATTGGTAATGATGTTGGATTCTTAAGAAACAATTAATGCTGGACTTTCCATAATGTCATATCCGATTAAAAGCACTCATTTATTTCATTGTTTCGTTATGCTTGCAGAAAAGTGCATAGGTACTGCTACGTATATGTATTGTTGCGATCCTCGTTCATGTCACGTAGCGGTGTATGTCATAAGCTCCAGAGGCGCGAAGTTTGAATCGAATGACACATGTAAAGAAAAGGAGGGTAAAGGTGAAGTTAACACTGATTGGAGAATGTGTAACCTGTTAGAGATCCTTTTAATAAACGCATTTCAAGATTATAAAATAATCAATATTCACTTA
>NW_015374401.1:0-508 GCF_001272555.1 Dufourea novaeangliae | reverse complement strand
TATACCTGCGATCACCTGCGAACTGGGCCATACCCTGCCATAAACCGTTTGGGCCGTCGATGAACAGGATCGGTTCAGTGACCTAGTGACACAGGTTTGCAAACTGCAGCTGAATTTACATTGAGTTCTAATCAATTTATTGCTGATTATTATTTTCTTAATTTAACGCAAGCTATGGCTTATTTCCGGCGATAATTTTGCAAGTCTCTGTACCTAACTTTTTCTTCGGGCTTTTTGAAGAAACTTATTCATTATCAGTAACATTGTTGACAGTTATTAAACTACGAATTTTTATACCAATACCAAATTACGATCTCTTCTCGTGTATTCTCTGTTACATTACCTTTTCGTTCACACGTTATTTGAAAAAGAAATTTACAAATTCGTACAAAGGAATTTACAAAAATGTAAATGTGCATTCGTCTTTTTACGTTACATATTTGGTACATATTTTGTCTACATTTACGTTTCATTCATTAATCTCTTTAAATAACAAACGACAAATGAT
>NW_015374400.1:0-212 GCF_001272555.1 Dufourea novaeangliae | reverse complement strand
CGCGAGCGGGGCCTTCAACGGTCGATGTGGGGTCCAATGACCCCGCCGCGAGCGGGGCCTTGAGGAGTCGATGTGGGGTTCAAAGACCCCGCCGCGAGCGGGGCCTTGAAGATTCGATGTGGGGTCCAAAGACCCCGCCGCGAGCGGGACCATGAGGGGTCGTTGTGGGGTCCAATGACCCCGCCGCGAGCGGGGCCTTCAAAAGTCGATGT
>NW_015374399.1:0-960 GCF_001272555.1 Dufourea novaeangliae | reverse complement strand
CATTCCTCCCTCCTGCTATTCTATCTTGCAAGCCCCTAATCACCCCCATCAGTCCCTTCAAATCCATATAATGTCTTCTATTTCCTCCTCTCCTGTTTCTTCTATTCTAGCCCCTATTATCTCTGACTCTACCTCCTCCCTTCTTTCAAAAACTAAGATCCACTCGTTGCTTACCAGCACCCCCTTCTCCCCCATCATTCTCGTTTCAAAATTTTCCCCCTCCATCAATCTCCTCCAATCCTCTAGATCATTATTAGAGTCCCACTCCACTGGCACTCCCTCCCCCTCCATCATCGCGGCCACCGGCTCCTCCTCCACTTCTGCCTCATTCCCCCACTCGCTTATGGGAGACGTGATCGGGCTATAACTTATTGACGCCTCCCTTCCCCCATCATCGTCTCCCAGGATAATTGTCAGATCATCCTCTTCCTCCTCCGATTCTTCTCCCAGCACCTCTCCCACTTCCATCCTTTCTTGGACTTCCTCCTGTCCACCTGTCCCCGTTTCTGCTTCTTCTATCTGCGACCAATCATCCCAAGTTCTCGGAGTCATGGTCTCCTCCATGTCCTCCATCAACTTTTGATTTCTCCTCCTCGCCGCCTCCTGCAAGCTCTCCTCCCTGCTCATGCGAGACCTCTTCCCCGCTCTGTGCTTCTTATTTTTGTTAATTCTCTTCTGGCGCATTCTTAGCGCCTGGCGCCTCTTCATACTTATCTCCTTAGCCATACCTTTCGCTGGCTTGATTTCTGGTAATCCAATTTATTCTCTCGTCCTGCCTTTCACGTTCCGTGCACTTACACCCCGTGTCTCGAAAACGTATTTGATCACTACTGAATTTCTGCTAAAAACTGCGGTATTTGTCTCTAAAAGCCTGTAAGAGTACTGACCTAACCCAGACCTAGTAGTAGTAGTAGTAGTACGTCTCTCCCGGGGGAGGGGAAGTGCGATTTCCCCCCCAAG
>NW_015374398.1:0-3751 GCF_001272555.1 Dufourea novaeangliae | reverse complement strand
TGGTGTAACCGTTCCGATTACATAGACGAGCACCGGAGAGACACCCACAGAGATATCTAGGTGTTGGTGCACAGTAGCTATCCATGTCTTTGCGAGAACAGACGGAGCTCGCGAGCCACGTCATAGGATCGGAGTGGGAATGCCCCACTATCTATTAACAATGCGTGCGCATCGATCTCGAAGCGAACTGATACACACGCGATCTTAAAGAGGATCCGTACGGCGGAACACGGTATCTAATCGAGAGGTTAAACAAACCTGGTAATATCGTCAAACCGCCTTTCTTACATACGCGCCTCTAACCGAGGAGTCAAGTGCTCAAACCGCTCCTTGGCACAGCCAATGCCATATGGAAATTATAAATTCATTCATCGTTTATGTATCAGTCATGAACCACGCAGCAGTTAATTGGAACGTTGTATTGTACACAGCCGTAAAATAGTGTAGACGTACAATTCATTCGAAAGGTTGTCATGACGACCTACAAATATCTGTTTTTCGGCTGTGCACAACTGTGTGTAAACGAGGATCGTGTAATAATCGTTGATTCACGTGTCCTTGGTGTCGTGAGTTCGGGATAATCATATTTCATACACTGGCCATTAAGGAATTTGGCCATAATCTCGGCGTGCTCGAACCGTATTGAGGAATTTGGCCATATTCGCGTCGTGATCAATACGCATTATAAAAGTTAGTTAACCACATTCTTGTCATAACCGAACCGCGATAAACGATCCGATTCTTGCATGGTCAACGTCTTTCTCCCGACACCGGAGATCACTCGAAATCCACGTATCGTGCCGACAAGTGGGCTCTTGGGTGTTGCAGTTTGACTGCGGCTTTATGCACGTCTACACTCACGCATTTTCTCCGAAACTTCGGCCATGTGCGTGAGTACTGCGACAAATCCTCAATCGTCAATCCACGCACGGGCTTGTTACGTCCCGCGTTGCGGACGTCACTTTATTTATATTTTCGGGTCCTGGCTCTTTTAAGGTGCTAAAGCACACCCTGTCTAAACTTACCGGTGATGTACGTAATTAGGATATGGAACGGGAGGGATAGGAAATCACTCTCGTTTATAATAACAAGATATATTCTACCAATGAATAAAATAAAATATACAATTAAGTCTTAACATACCAATGGTGATGAATGATTAACGCTTGCGGCTGGTTCAGTCGGGGTTTCGGGTCCTTGAAGGGGCGGAATACTTGCTGGCGCTCGGAGCCGTGATGCAGGGGTCGGGCACTGCGGGATACGTTGTCACCGTCTCGGACGTCACACTCGCGGTCCGGTGTCATATCGAACTCGCCTGTTAGGCCGCGCGTAATCGCAAAGTCACGTCGCACACGGAAGAGATACCGTCTCGGAACCCGATACTGAACAGCTGAGTGACCGCTGTTGCTCAGCTCGCCGTTACGCGTGAAGAAAAGGTAGACGAAGCACCGTCTAACGCGAGAGTAACCAAAAGAAAAAGAGGAGAGCGTTGCCCGGTTTGGACAATCGTTTTATAATGTTTTCCCCCCATCCTTTATCGAAGAACGTGGGAGCTATTGGGTAGCAACCAGTTATCGTTCGTCGTGGCGGAGTTTAAGATCGCTGACGTTTCTGTCAACGTTTCGAAGAAGGACAACCCCGCCCGTTGCTTCCACGTGCTGCTGATTAGACGATTTTCGCTCGCTCTTCGCGTTGCGAAGTAATAGGAGAAAAATATGCAATGGAAAGAGGTAAATTTCCTAACCGGATATAACAGCCCGGTTCAACCGGTCGCAGCGAATGGTAGTTTCCGTGTCGAAATCGAATCGCGATAAACGATCGGATTCGGCATCGTCATAGTCTTTCTCCCGACACCGGAGATCACTCGAAATCCAAGCAACGTGCCGACGAGTGGTCTCTTGGGTGTTGCAGTTTGACTGGGGCGATATGTTTGTCTCCACCCACGCATTTTCTCCAAATATCGGCCATATGCGTGAGTGATGCGACGGGTCCACAATCGTACACGTCCGGGAACATAAGAACTAGGACAATCGCGACTGACAACAAGGACACATCTCAAGGAGAACGTTGATGTGAACGTAGTGCATCGCGAATGAGGAATCTTGCCACTCGTTGTAGAGTTAGTATACTTGCGCAACATCGGTGCTTATATTAGGGTTTAACGAACCTCTATTGGCAGCAGGTCGAGTATTGTTGTATCACTAATTTAAACAGAATATACGCAATGTTAGTTAACCTCCAAACCGTATCTAACTTTCTTCTAACACCAACCAGATCTCGTCGCTATCCAGTGCCTGGCGGCACGAACCAATATAGACAATCCTAGTAGATGATCGAGGGGCACGTTAATAAAAATAACGATGTTACTGCCCACGTCATCGCCAATTGAACGTCGCTGTCACTGTCCATGTTACTGCCCATGTCAACGACAGTGTCATCCTCAATCTTAATGTCGATGTCTCTGTCGATGTTACTGCCCATGCCATCGCGAATGTGAATGCCGATGTCACTGTCGATGCTACTGCCCATGTCAACGTCAGTGTCATCATCAATCTGACTTTCGATGTAACTGTCGATGTTGCTGTCCTTGTCATCGCGAATGTGAAAACCGATGTCACTGCTGATGTTACTGCCCATGACAATGTCAGTGTCATCATCAATGTGAATGTCGATGTCTCAGTCGATGTTACTACCCTCGTCAGCGCTATTATGAATACGGATGTCACTGTTGATGTTACTGCCAAAGTCATCGACAAAGTGAATTCCGCTGTCACTGTCGGTGTTACTGCCCTGGTCATCACAAATGTGAATGCCGATGTCACTGTCAATGTTACTGCCCATGTCATCGCGAAAGTGAATGACGATATCACTGTCGATGTTACTGCCCATGTCAACGTCAGATTCATCATCAATGTGAATGTCGATGCCTCTGTCGATGTTAATGCGCTAATGTGAATGCCGATGACACTGTCGACGTTACTGCACTTCACACTGCCAATGTGAATGCCGTTGTCACTGTCGATGTTACTGCCCTGGTCATCACAAATGTGAATGCCGATGTCACTGTCGATGTTACTGCCCATGTCATCGTCAAAGTGAATGCCGATGTCACTGTCGATGTTAGTGCCCTCGTCATCGCCAATGTGAATGCCGACGTCACCGTCGATGTTACTGACCTCGACATCGCCAACGTGAATGCTGATGTCACTGTCGATGTTACTGCCCATGTCAACGTCAGTGTCATCGTCAATGTGAATGCCGATGTCTCTGTCGATGATACTGCCCTCGTCGGCGTTAGTGTGAATGCCGATGTCACTGTCGATGTTACTGCCAACGTCATCGACCAAGTGAATGCCGATGTCACTGTCGATGTTACTGCCCTGGTCTACACAAATGTGAATGCCGATGTCACATTCGATGTTACTGCCCATGTGATCGTCAAAGTGAATGCCGATGTCACTGTCGATGTTAGTGCCCTCGTCATCGCCAATGTGAATGCCGTGGTCACTGTCAATGTTACTGCCCATGTCATCGCGAAAGTGAATGCCGATGTCACTGTCGATGATACTGCCCATGTCAACGTCAGTGTCATCGTCAATGTGAATGCCGATGTCTCTGCCGATGATACTGCCCTCGTCAGCGCTAGTGTGAATGCCTATGTCCCTGTCGATGTTACTGCTCATGTCATCGCGAATGTGAATGCCGATGTCACTGTCTATGTTACTGCCCTCGTCATCGCCAGCGTGAATGC
>NW_015374397.1:0-257 GCF_001272555.1 Dufourea novaeangliae | reverse complement strand
TCCTCCTCGCGATCCGAGCGGGGTCGGTTATCTCCCGACCCCGCTCGTCGTCCTCCTTCCGCGCGAGCGCCCGCCTCTCTCGGGAGAAGGCAGGGCACTCCTCCAGCGCGTGCTGCGTGGAATCGAGCTCCGCGCCGCACTGGTGGCAGCCAGGCGTCTCCTCCGCCCCAACCTTCAGCAGGTACTCCGCGAATCAACCATGTCCGGAGAGCACCTGCGTCAGGCGGTACGTCAACCGGCCGTGGCGGCGGTCCATC
>NW_015374396.1:2806-5537 GCF_001272555.1 Dufourea novaeangliae | reverse complement strand
TGCATTGCCAATTAGAAAATGTCCGGGAGTTAACGGATTGAAGTCAGTAGGATCTGAAGAGATAGGACTGAGAGGGCGGGAATTTAAGCATGCTTCTATCTGTGTTAGTAGCGTGTAGAATTCTTCGAATGTCAATTTTTGTTCACCAATGACTCGTTTTAGGTGAAATTTAGCAGATTTCACCGCACTTTCCCAAAGCCCTCCAAAATTTGGTGCTTGGGGAGGAATGAATTTCCAATCTATTTGCTCCTTGTTCAAGAAAGAATTTACTTGACTATTATATGTACTCCCAGTAATAAAACTCTTTAATTCCTTTAATTGGCGGTTTGCCCCCACAAAATTTGTAGCGTTATCTGAGAAGATGCGTTGACATTTACCTCTCCGTGCTATAAAGCGCCTAAAACAATTCAGGAATGCATCTGTACTTAAGTCTGTAGCTAGTTCTATGTGAATTGCCTTTGTTACAAAACATACGAAAATACAAATGTACGCCTTCGTAGAGATCTTAGTCCGAACACGTTCTTTGGTCATAAATGGGCCTGCGTAGTCTACTCCGCAGGTACTGAATGGACGAGCAGGTGTCACTCGAACGGCAGGTAGTTGACCCATCAGATAAATGGCCGATTGAGGTTTTACTTTAAAACACCTTACACAGTTTTTAATTACTTGTTTCACATTCCGTTTGCATGCCAAAGGCCAATACCGTTCCCGCAAAGACGCTACTACATGCTGACATCCTGCGTGTAACAATCTAATATGCTCATGTCGAATTAGAAGATCTATGAATGGATGCTTTGCCGGTAATATGATTGGGTGTTTTTGATCATATTCGAGGATAGCGTACTGGAGTCTGCCGCCCACCCTCATTAATCCCTTTTCATCAGAAATGGACAGAGTGTAATGACTGGACTATTTTTTGATAGTAACTGTGTATTTCTTAGTGCAGTCAGCTCACCAGAAAATACCTCGGCTTGTACAAGACGCAGCAATGCATTTTCGGCTCGTTGAATTTCACTAACTGTTAAGTTGACCCCTGTGTGATACACACGGTCATGTGACGTTATTTTTTTAGCCTGACAATTTGAAACAAACTTGAAACAATATGCAACCACCTGTACTAAACGAATATAACTCGAAAATCGCTCAAAAATGGAATAGTCGTGAAGTGTGCTTATCGTTAATGTAGTAATAATTTTTCTTTCTTCTGGAATCTCTGTAATGGATATGTCTGAAGATGGCCAAATATCTGAATTTTCATTAAGCCAATAAGGACCTGACCACCAAAGGTTATTGTCCTTCAGGGACATCGGGTTTAAGCCACGAGAGATTATGTCTGCTGGATTGTCTTTTGAGGATACATGGCGCCAGTTATCGATCTTACTTAAATGTTGTATCTGTGAAACCCTATTGGCAACAAAGGTGTTCCACCTGCTCGATACACTTGCTATCCATGCAAGCGTAATACTGGAATCTGACCAGTAGTATTCTCTTTCAACAGGAAGATTAAGCGCTGATTGAACTTTGTGTACTAATTGGGCTAATAAAAGTGCTCCGCACAGTTCTAATCGTGGAAGCGTTACAGACTTGAGCGGCGCGACGCGGGACTTCGAGCACAAAAGCCGAGCCTCCCATTTACCTGACTTTGTTGGTGACCGTAAATAGACGCACGCCCCGTACGCCTTTTCTGAGGCATCTGCAAAACCATGTAATTCTACCTGAGCTAAACATCCAACTACTACTTTACGAGGAATTTTTATTAAGTCTAAGTTATGTAATTCCTGCCTATAACTCGTCCATTGAGCGTGTAACTCTTGGGAGATTGTCTCATCCCAACCTATCTGCATTTTCCATAGCCGTTGCATCATTAATTTCGCGCGAGTGATAACTGGTCCAATTAATCCTAATGGATCAAATATTTGCGCAATTTCTGATAATATTGTACGCTTTGTAACCCGTTTATTGTTCGAAGATGAAATACAAAATCGGAGTTCGTCTTCAACAGACGCCCATTGCAGACCGAGAGTTTTTGGATCTTTGTCTGCATTGAGTTCTTTTGCCGTTACTGTATCCGGGGACGATTGAAAAATAAGAGGGCAATTCGTTGCCCATTTACGCAATGGAAGCCCGGCCTGGAGTAATATTCCTGAAACTTCGTCCTTTAATCGCTTTGCTTCTGAGATCGTGGCAACCCCGGTTAGTAAATCGTCAACATAAAAATCGTTAATGATTACTTTGCTCGCGTTTGGAAACGTGTGTGTACATTCTAAACCTATTTGTTTTAATACCCGTGTTGCTAAGAAAGGGGCCGATGCTGTTCCATATGTAACTGTATTCAGTTCGAACGTTTCTATAGGCAATTCTGGACTTTGGCGCCACAGGATGCGTTGAAAATATCTTTCTTCTGGTTCTATAAGAATCTGTCTGTACATTTTTGTTATGTCCGCTGAAAGGACATAGCGATGTGTTCTAAATCGAATAAGAATAGAGATCAAATCACTCTGAACAGTGGGACCTACTAATTGCGTGTCATTCAATGACAAACCTGACGAAGATTTTGCCGACGCATCAAAAACAACCCTAACCTTTGTTGTAGTACTTCCCTCTTTACACACGGCATGATGTGGGAGATAGTATGACGGTTCTTGATTTAGTTGTGAATCTTGCACTCGTGACATGTGACCCAATATTTCGTACTCTTTCATAAATTCAACATAGTGCTGACGTAATTCTG
>NW_015374396.1:317-1084 GCF_001272555.1 Dufourea novaeangliae | reverse complement strand
CCATCAGGGCGTCGGCCCATACGGGTGAACCGTATAGGGCCATGGCCCGCACCACCCCCATGTATAGGCGGCGTACCTTCTAATCTGGCCCCCCGAGTTTGGGCATAAGGCTACCCAGAAGGGTCGCCACGCCCTGAATCCGGGGGACCAGGCGGTCGAAGTGAACCTCGAAGCGCCAGCGGCTGTCCAGGACGAGGCCCAGATATTTCATCCGGTCCCCGATCCGGACGCAGGCATCTCCTACACGGACCCACGCACTGGGGGCTCGCCGCGACAGAGGCAGGCCATGAAACATGACCGCCTCCGTCTTTTGCGGCGAGATGCGCAACCCCAATGCCCGGATCCGGGCGACAACCAATGCCACCCCCACCTCCGCCAGCCGGATGGTCCTCATCCATTCCCTCCCGACCGCGATGATCAGAGTATCGTCTGCATAGCAGACGACACTCACACCGGGCGGGAGGGGTCCGCGCAGAACCGAGTCGTAGCCCAGGTTCCATAACTGGGGTCCCAGTATGGACCCCTGGGACACACCTCGGTTGACCCTCCGTCTCTGGATCGAGCCCCCTTGGCCGGGGTACTCGATCCGCCTATCGGCCAGGTAGTCCGACAGCACGACCCGGAGATACAGAGGCACTCCGCGTTCACAGAGTGCCCCCCAGATCGTGTTCCATCGGATGGTGTTAAACGCATTGGCGATATCCAAAGATATCGCCAGCGCAACACCACCGCCGGAAACCGCCCGGCCCGCGAGGGAACGGACGCGG
>NW_015374396.1:0-202 GCF_001272555.1 Dufourea novaeangliae | reverse complement strand
CGAGGAGACATATCGGCCTGTAGGCAGACGGAGAGTCTGCGGGCTTTCCCTGCTTCGGGATGAGGACCATCCGGCCCCGCTTCCAGGGCAGCGGGACCCGCCCCGACTGCATACAGCTGTTGAACAGCCGTACAAGTCAGGGCCCGAGGACGCGTGAGGCCAAGCTCAGCGCCCGGCCAGGGATGCCGTCAGGCCCCGGAGC
>NW_015374395.1:10109-11165 GCF_001272555.1 Dufourea novaeangliae | reverse complement strand
TCATTTTCATTTCGCCCAGAAGCTCGTCTATGGGCATCGTGATGTGCCCTGGTCTGGAATGGATCCACTCCATCGTCTTTCCTTTAAGTCGCGACCCCAGCAGTACCATCGCTTCGCAATCAGTCAGCTGGTGCGCACCTCGCAGCAGCTCGAACTGCCGTACCCAATGTTCGAAGGGTCCGCTGCCGTCGAAGTGGCTCAGCAACTCGGCGATCACTGTCACGCTTATCCGTGTTCGATGCATTTCTTCGAACGTCGGCATCGGTGCTCGTAGAAGGTCCTGGCGCAGCCTCACCCCCTCCATAGCTGGTCGTGTTGGGTTCGTCGCCGAATTCAACTGCTGCAGTCGCTGCATCACGTCGATTTCCCGTCTCGCTATTTCTAATAACTTTTGCATCATATCTCGTTCTCTCCGGGCCAGTTCCATCTCGCGACGCATCCACTCGACTTCTTTTTCGGCTCTACCCTGGTGTTCAGTTACCGTTAGTTCCTGCGTGTCTTCAGGTACGCCCACTGGTATTTCTTCCAGGAGATTCAAGTCCAGAAGTATTGCTATTAACTCTGCTTTGGGGCCTGCAGTGGGTTGTCCCGCTTCTCGTAATATCTCCTTCAATTGTTGTACCGTGTATTTCTCGCTGTATTGTTCCATGCTGAACTCACCGCTGACAGTTTCAAAAATTACTACACCCAACTTGATTTTAATCTGATCCCGGACGAGCCCCCAATTTGTAGGGATTTGATCGGGTTGTCGGTTGAGACAATTATCCCACGTGTTTATAGGTGAAAGTAATTTTATTAATAGAATAAAATGCGTACTTTATAATATCGGATGGATTCTCGCTATCTCACAATACTCGCTATCTCTCACTGCTCGCTGTTTTACAAAAATGTGTCTCTCTCGTTGCTTCGCGGTTTATACAGGGTGTTCGACAACTAGTGGAAAAAAATTTAAGGGGTGATTCTTTGAGGCAAAAAAAGACGAAAATCAAGAATAACGAAATTGCGAAAAATGCTTCGTTTGTTAGTTATAAGCGTTTAAAAATTGACCGAAATCAT
>NW_015374395.1:8051-8686 GCF_001272555.1 Dufourea novaeangliae | reverse complement strand
GGGTGGGAAACCCCAAAAGGGGGGAGGATGGGAGGGGAGGTGGTAGGGGTGAAGGAAGGGGAAGCCCCCTCGCACCGCCCCGGCGGCAGCACCGACGCCCGGGCCACGCGACCCCGCACAGGCGGCGTGCACAGGGGCACGGCGAAGCCTGTTCTGCGGGGTCATTGCGTCACGCCGGTCGCCCCGCGACCGGCCGAGAGGAGGGAGGGCTCAGGGGGCACCAGGCCCCCTGCGGCCGGGGCGGCGGCCCGCCGCCGACCACCGGCGCACCTCGCCCTCCTCCTCTCGATGCGAGCGAGGTCGGTTACCTGCCGACCCCGCTCGTCGTCCTCCTTCCGCGAGACCATAGTCTCGCAGAAGGAGGACATGGCCCTCCACGCCCTCTCGCTCCCCATCATGGCCGCGACCACGGTGGGGAGCGAGAGGTCCCCCCCGACTGCCAGTCGGAGTGCCCGCCTCTCCGAGGAGAAGGCAGGGCACTCCTCCAGTGCGTGCTGCGCGGAGTCGAGATCCGCGCCGCACTGGTGGCAGCCGGGCGTCGTCTCCGCCCCTACCCTTCGCAGGCACCCTCCGAAGCACCCGTGCCCGGAGAGCACCTGCGTCAGGCGATAAGACAGCCGGCCGTGGCGGCGGTT
>NW_015374395.1:6890-7124 GCF_001272555.1 Dufourea novaeangliae | reverse complement strand
CCCCCCCCCCCCCGGGAGACCGCCAGCCCCGCGACGGCACGGACGCGCTCGATAGCATCGAGCGTCGACCGGCCCTCGCGGAAACCAAACCGGCAGTCGGCCAGTCCGGGACCACCCGCGGGCCATCGAAGAAGACCTTGCCTATTGTGTTTTCGGCCGTCCCTCTAGACATTAACTTGTACAAAGAACTTTCAACCTCGAATTCCAATTCCATGTTAGAAATGGTTCATAATA
>NW_015374395.1:5010-6068 GCF_001272555.1 Dufourea novaeangliae | reverse complement strand
GGCCAAATGTCCGCGAGATGCGGACAGGGCCGGGCGGTGCTTCGGCTGTGGGAGCCGGGAGCACAAGGTGCGGGAGTGTGGCGCGGCCCCGAAGTGCCCGGTCTGTACCGACCTAGGTCGGCCAGTCGGGCACAGGTTGGGCAGCCAGAGCTGCGCGCCCGCGCCGCCCCGGCGGGGCAGAAGGGGGCGGGGCGCTGCTGCCGCTGAAAAGCCAGCAGCGGCGCCGACAGAGGGGAGCCAGCCGGCGGACCCGACTGGCGACCCACCTCCGACACCGCTGGCGGTGCCGGAGGTGGAGATGGAAGGATCCGGCCCGGGGGAGGCAATGGTTGCGGAGTAGCCTTCCCGCCCCCGGTCCGGGTCCTGTATCCTGTCTATATCCTGTCCTATATCCCTGACCGCCCAGATTGGGCGGGAGACGCGGTCGGCTCCGTGGCGGTGGTAAGCAACGAGGTCGTGCCCCTGCGCGCTGTGACGCGCGGGCACGGCTTCGTTGCGGCGCTCTGTGGGCGCCTGGCGGTGGTCGGGGTGTACGCTCCCCCGAGCATGCCACTCGCGGCGTTTGTGACGCTGTTGGACGGGATCCGGGATCTTACATCCCGTGACCCCACCCGTCCAACATTGGTCCTGGGAGACTTCAACGCGAAGTCGACCCTTTGGGGTAGTCCCAGGACCAACGCGAGGGGTGATGCCGTGGAGGAGTGGGCAGCGAGCGCGGACCTTGGGTTGCTCAACCGGGGGTCTGCGAGCACGTGCGTGCGGTGGCAGGGAGAGTCAATAGTGGACCTTTCGTGGGCAACGCCCGCCGCCGGACGTATCGTGTCGGGGTGGAGGGTGGCGGAGGAGGTGGTCACATTAAGTGACCACCTCTACATCATGTTTGATGTCTCCGCTACGCATCGGGATCACCCCGCTCGCTGCCCGGATGCGCTCCGACCGCCGCGATGGGCGCTCAAGCGCTTAGACGAGGACGCGCTGACGGCTGCGTCCCTCGCCGTGTCCTGGGCGGAAGTTCCGCCCGGACAGGTCGCGAACGTCGACAGGGGGGCCGAATGGCT
>NW_015374395.1:0-1163 GCF_001272555.1 Dufourea novaeangliae | reverse complement strand
CGTCGGCACGATACGTGGATTTCGAGTGATCTCCGGTGTCGGGAGAGAGACGTTGACCATGCAAGAATCTGATCGTTTATCGCGACTCGATTACGACGCGGCAACCACCATTCGCTCCGACCGGTTAAACCGGGGGGGAAACGAATACTAGCCCGCGCGTAGATTGACGATTGAGGATTTGTCGCAGCACTCACGCATATGGCCGAGGTTTCGGAGAAAATGCGTGAGTGGAGACGTGCATAAAGCCGCAGTCAAACTGCAACACCCAAGAGCCCACTCGTCGGCACGAGACGTGGATTTCGAGTGATCTCCGGTGTCAGGAGAGAGACGTTGACCATGCAAGAATCCGATCGTTTTTCGCGATTCGATTACGACGCGTCTGGTTTAGCTAGCTTCGAAGGAGCGAATTGAGCACTACGTGAATATGACCAAATTCCTTAATAACAGAGTATATAATGTGACTGTACCGAACTCACTACACAAGGACACGTGAATCAACAATATCACACACTCCTCGTTTACACACGGTTGTACAGAGCCGAAAAACAAATATGGCAGCACATTATTAATACTTTTCGATTAAAACGTGCTCCTACGCTATTTCACAGCTGTGTACAATACAACGTTCCAATTTCACTGCTGCGTGGTTCACGACTGATACACAAGCGATTAAATTAAATACTATTTCCGATCGGGCTGTGCCAAGGCGCGGTTTGAGCACTTGACTCCTCGGTTTGAGGCGCGTATGTAACGAGGGTAAGAACGGCGGTTTGACGATTCTACCAGGTTGGTTTAACCTCTCGATTAGATACCGTGTTTCGCCGTACGGACCTTCCTTAGGATCGCGTGTGTATCAGTTCGCTTCCCAGCGCAGAGTGCTGATCGACGGGCTCGTATCGACCTCCTTCGATCAGCACCCGGTGGGGATCGATGCGCACGCAATCTCAATAGATAGTGGGGCATTCCCACTCCGATTCTATTACGTAGATCGCGAGCTCCGTCGATTCCCGTTATGCGATATATCGCTACTGTGCACTAACACCGAGCTGTCTCTGTGTGTGTGTCTCTCCGGAGCTCGTTTATGTATTCGGAACGGTTACAGTAGGTTTTATTAATTATAGCGTGTTAAAAATTAGTATAAAAGTTAGTGTTAAATAGTTTTA
>NW_015374394.1:1222-2606 GCF_001272555.1 Dufourea novaeangliae | reverse complement strand
GAGGTTACAAAGTGAAATTATAAAATAATTGAAAATAAAAAGTAAAACCGCCGCATTGGGATACGAGCAGGGTCTCTTGACTGTTGCTGATGTGCTTAGGTTGCGGGGCATCGCGTCGAGAACGTGAATTTTCGCCGCAGTGATATTCGAACAGGATTTCCAAGACAACAATGATTTCAGAATCGTGGTACGGTTTACCCCCACTCTTTTCTAAATATAGCTCACCGTCTCTCGAACGGCCAGCGCACACGGACAGGGCTGGGATATGCTTGTGTGTGCCAGCACGGTGGACGTAAAGTGGGGGTAGCCGGGACGTCATAGCGGGAGACGATGGTACGTCGGAGTGGAAGAGTGGTGGGGGTAAACAGTACCACAATTCTGGCATCACTGCTCTCGGGCCCTCGGGTTACAATGTAACACACGGAATGAATCACCCATGAATAAAAATTTAAACTTTTACTCCTTTCAGTGTACTTTCTTTAAAATGTTATGAATAAATGTAGGAGATTCTCTTGATGAAAATAAGTCCAAACTAGACATAAATCGGACTATATTTAATAACATAGAATTCGTATCGCGACATAACGTATGCATAAAACATAATCTAATATAATATAATATGAAGCAATGCTGTGCATTAATGCATTGATCGTTAAGATATAAACATAAGACAATTATTTTAATTGAAACATATTCCAAAGATAATATAAGAAGCAAAGAGAAGAAATTGATTATGACAAAATATAGTACAGACACAAGTGTGCAGTAAAATGCATAAAATAATATAATGGTATGTAACATTAAGACATAAACTTAATACAATCATTTTATTACATTGGACCATGCTGACTTTCCTAGCCTATTCGGAGGGTACGGATTTATGGTCTTGTTGTTCGGTGCGCCGCGTCGGTGAGACCGGCTGCCGGCCAACATACGGAAACAGTTATAATATTCCGACTAGGTGGCTGATTAAGTGAGTGAAGAAATAGCAACGGCGAAGGAGAACGTTAACCCTCTTTTTTTTTTTTTTTTTTTTAACGTAGGGGAAATGCCTTATGCACACCTCGAAGTCCTGGAGTAAGACTCCGAGGTAGTGTGGGACTCGCACCCACTAAAACCCCTACGACAGCCTTCTCGGGCGGAACCGGTGGTGGCGGGATCTCTGATGAACACACCGCCACCACCGCACCTGTGCTCCTCGAGGATTCACCTCGAGGAGCCCGTTCCGTGGGGGCGATCGAACGCCCCCCAAGGGTGACCTATACCCAGGTCACCCCCCCCTTCTCCACTCCGCCGGTGCCAGAGGACTGCACCCTGACACCGGCCCCACACCGGGCCGCTTCGGATGCATTTGGGTACCACTTTTTTTTTTTTTTTTTTTTTT
>NW_015374394.1:0-291 GCF_001272555.1 Dufourea novaeangliae | reverse complement strand
CCATGTATAGGCGGCGTACCTTCTCATCTGGTCCCCCGAGATTGGGCATAAGGCTACCCAGAAGGGTCGCCACGCCCTGAATCCGGGGGACCAGGCGGCCGAAGTGAACCTCGAAGCGCCAGCGGCTGTCCAGAACGAGGCCCAGATATTTCATCCGGTCCCCGATCCGGACGCAGGCGTCTCCTACTCGGACCCAGGCGCTGGTGGCTCGCCGCGACAGAGGCAGGTCATGGAACATGACCGCCTCCGTCTTTTGCGGCGAGATGCGCAACCCCAGTGCCCGGATCCGGG
>NW_015374393.1:0-225 GCF_001272555.1 Dufourea novaeangliae | reverse complement strand
TACGTTACTGAGGATCAGGTAGTGCGCATGCGTGGGAAAAATCCCACGTCCTGGCATCACTGATTAGAATAGTATGGTCAGTCATAAGCTACCGGCCCTTATCACCAATGATGCTAAAGTCGTATTTTTCGACACATGTACTTCTATGTAGTGCTATGTACACGGTGGATAAAACACGTTTTGGCGGTGGAGGGAGTTCAAGCCAGGTATGTATTTTTTCCACAA
>NW_015374392.1:29128-103398 GCF_001272555.1 Dufourea novaeangliae | reverse complement strand
ACGCTCTACCGTACTCTCTCGCTCGCACACCTCCCCTCATAGACCACTGAAATTCCTCAGCACACTTTGACACCGACGGAGAGCACCGATACTGCGGCTCGCTCTCTCCCTTTCGCCCGGTCCGACCATCTTCGGCCTCGTTCGGTATGCGTCGACACCGACGGAGAGCACCGATACCGCAACTCGCTCTACCGCTCTCGTTTATTTATGATGTTCATATTCCCCAAATAAATATCATATTTAACTAATTTGTTTAAGCGACATGTTCCTTTTAAAGATTTAGCTCTCCAGTATAAATCCCTAAGACCCTTATTTATTATTCATTTCACAAAATAATTGCAAATATGAAACTTTTTTACCTCTTCTTGAACATTCTAATTTCATAGCCCTAAACTGGGTACCTGAAAGTATTTCATTGAATTTGTGTAAAAGATTTTACTACTTCCTAAAAGATTCCGTGTGATATTTGATAGCATAAAAAACAATGTGCCGATACAGGGTTTCGATTTATTTACGAAACTAATCTGACCAGTTGCTGCATTCTTTGACACTAATTTTCAAGAAAATAAAACTTCTGTACTTCACTTAATTTGAGAGACACGTAGCTGAATATTAACATACGTTCATTATTTAATTACTCGCAATAAATAAAATTTTTTGAATTAAATAACGTGTAAGTAAATTCATATGTAATAATTTACCAATTGCCAGAAAGTAATTGTTCGTGCGTATTAATATTCTTACAATAGGCAGTAAAACTATTCACACTCCCATATAAATTATAAATATGTAGATGTTAATGAAAGCGGTGTATATATTGTCCCACATGTAGATTTGATAAACTATTTATGAAACTACATCTATTCTGAATTTATCTGTTACAAATATACAAATGTAAGGGAAGATATAAAAATGAATAAAACAAGAACATGTAAAAAGTAACATTAATAAAAATGTCCATTAACGATGCATTTAGAATAAATTGTCTTGTAGTTAAGTGAAAAAATATATACTTTTCCGTTTCATGTTTCATGACTGTCATATTTATCCCTTAACCTTAAACTGAAGCATCGGATATTTTTATTCTCGTGAAAGCATATAGATACACGTAATATGAATGGAATATATAACACTTCATTGGTGCTAATAATACTCAGAATTCATGTTTTATCGGTAACGTCGGATATTGACAGTAAAATGGTAACAGGGCTACGTAGCCCTATGAACGTGGGACAGAAAAAAGCATTGGATGATAGATCTATTCTATACTTAGTCGGTGCCGGTACTTATATTTGTTCCCGCCAAAATCATATATTATGTAATATGAACGAAACATATAATGCTTCATTCGTGCTAATAATACCCGGAAATCGTGATTCATCGGTAACATCGTGTGTGACGTTAAAATGATAATGAAGTGCTAGCGCCCCAGAAAATCGAGCCACGAAAACGTATTAAATGTTAGGTTTATGGTAATTTCTCAGCTGTGACTGGACTACAACTTGTAATTGGTAGAATGTGATGATGACATTTACCAAATTACCAATAGGAGTCGCAGCTCACCTACGGTCCCCTCTACTGTGTTTGTATACGTGTTCAAAGAGCAAGCGAGGCAAATGCGTTTTGAATCTACATTCGTACAGTGTACGTTTGACGAAAAATGTCGAAACAATACGAAACCTGAATCGCTTCAAATATTCGCGCACGTATCTACCAGAACGTTACGTTATTGCAGGAGTGACGGTTGTGTGTGACAGTTTCTCAATCGTATTTTGTCAGTTATGTTGACATGTACGAACATGTACGACATGTGAGTAAATTAATATTGAAGTACATTGTTTTCTGACACAATAACATAGTGTAATATTACTTTGCTGATTTATTTTTAGAAAATGTAGTATTTATGTGCAGAGGCTTTGTATATTTATTATACTGTAAATGATAAAGTCGACTTGCGAGCAATTATTAGAGTAATATTATTCAGTTAGAATTTCTTGAGGATGTTTACAGTTCGCGCCGAGTATTTAATTTTTGTATAAATATACGACATTTTTTCTATTTATTAATATAATTACGTATATTTCAATATGATCATTTTATACCATAGAATTATAGAATAAATTTATTATTCATTCTAAGTATATACTTACATAATAAATATCACGATTTTTGATGCTGTAATACCATGTAACGTACGTCTCTGTGTATTCGGATCACGCGTTCCTATGCCCAATGAAATTACTTCTCCACTTATTTTTAAAAAAGGTAACGTACTGTTGCATCGCTAAACAAAATTATACCGTCATACAACATATTGACAGACTGTACGAATATTTGGTAAATTTGAACTATTTAAGCAATTTTTTAAAAACGAATTTCAACAATTATATATAATTTAGCAAACTCGATGTTGATTAAATTATTTGCTCGAAATTTCCAAGTACTCTCATTGTTATAACAGTTGTATGTGTTCAATAGAAATACATTTCAATTACTCGCATTATAACATGCGTATTCAGCTTTTAGTGTGTCAGGAAAAAGTAAAGAAGTCACAATAATAATGATGATGTCACGAAAAATGAAACACTGTGTAGTGGTTTTTTACTGTTTTGTAACTTTATTAAATAGGATAAATATTCACTTGAAACACAAGAAGTAAAGAATATACTCGTACACTTTCGTTAGGTCTGGTCAAATATATTGTGTCAATCAAAATATATTGAACTGAATGAACGATATAAAATATAAAAAAATACATAAATTATTTGAATGTTTATTGCGATGTAGATAATAGTAACTTGATAATAATTTGTATAATATAATCTGTGAATCTATACAATCATTTTTAAACAGTGATTGTATCTAAATAATATTTTCCTTGTTGTATACACATGCGAGCATATTTATTGAAATTTTTTGTTGTAAATGGAAAGCAAACAATTTTTTTCCGGTACGCTTAAAAATTGACCTTTTCGGAAATGATAATTTTTCTATTTCCTTGTGTATTTTGTTGTCTTGTCATCTTCATTTCGTGGCAAAAATTATCTATCGACAAAAATTGACCTGTATCAATTCGGTTTTGAAGCAAGAGAAAGGGAAATTAAAAAATTTTTTTACTTTCAAACACAAAGTTATTATAATATTATAAATAAGTGACGACGTATTTGACGATACATGATGGACACGTACATTATGGACACCAACAAATTTTTTACTTCGCGTATAAAGGGATAAATATTTGACGCTTACTCTGGAATGCTGACACTGTATCTTTATTATGTGTACGAAATTTATTCATTCGAAGCATACAGCCAACGTCTCTCTCGCACAGATACCATATCTAGCAGCTATTCGTAAGAGATTTCTATCGATTTCTTTGATAATATATTCAGATAACGTAAACCGAATCGCGTAACTGTTCTAAAAATATTGTTTGTCAATAATAAGCGTCCTATAACAGTACCAAGAATAATAATTTGTTAATATTGTTATATTTCATTGGTAACAATCTTGACACTTAATAGTCTTAATTTTAACTCGTTGTTAATTTCATTGAACTTTTTGAAACACGTTCGATTAAAAAATTACTGTCTGACTAAAAAAACGTAAAAATAGTTGATTTTGTAAACGTTGGATAAAAGATGCAATGAATTGTTAAAATACTTAATTGAAGTTAAAATATTTACTGCTTGACTTTTTTTTAATTTTATGAATATATTTAATATTTTACAAATTTTTTCATTACAAAAACTTGATCAGCTATATAATTATTATACATAGAGAACTCATTCAAAGATATAAAATTAAATCTGCTTTCTTTTTTTAAGGAATATTTACAATTATTCAAAACTTAATTATCGTAACTCGACAATTATTGTACAGGGTGATAGATCAGCACAGAAGGTGTTTCTACATGGAGAAATCAGTAAAAAATATAGAATAAAATTTTTTCATTTATTGCTTCGTTTCCGAAATAATCGAATTTGAAAATTCATCTAACATCTATACTCCCGTCCATAAGCACATGTTAAAACACTTATCGAATATATACAGTAAATATTACGAGGATAAAGTCTGAAATAAATATCATTTACTATTATAAAGTAAATAAGTATATAATTTTGACAAAACATCACTTTAATTTTTTTTGTACAGACCAGGGACCTCTTGCACTATAATTCACTTAATAGTATTACTGAAGTTACAATTTATAAGTTGTAACCTATAAACTTCTAATGCACAAATAGGTTTTACAACTTTACAAGTTAAACCACTGATATTATTAGTAAATTTTACAAGTGTTCATTACGCAATGAATGCGATTTCACAAATTGTATAATTTTACTTGTAAAATGTTTGCAAGCCTACAAGTTATATAAATTAGCTTGTAAATGTTCAAGAATTTTTATCGATTATGTTAATTTTAAATACTTCAGTCATGATTAATCATTTTCGTCATTTAATGGTCCAAATAAATCCCTTTATGCTCTTTAATTTTCGCAAGCACGCACAACTTTAATTTGCGTTGATCTTCACGCTTATTCATGTTTAATCAAAGAAAATACGCTGTATTAATCAGTAATTCACTTTTACGAGAGTGAACATAACCTCAAAACGTGAAATAGAATAATCAGCTGACTCGTAATTTGTAAAATTTGCTTGTAAAACTTCACTTGCTTTATGAAGAAATGTGTTACTATGACGTAGTAAAATTCATTAGTACTTGTAACTTGTAAAATTGCTCTAATTGTATTAAGTCAATTATGCAAGAGGGCACACATGTTTCAATATTTATGAGCTGGCAATAAGTAGAAACGGAATGTAATGAACGGACGCATTAGCCAAGCCATATTTCATTTCATGCGTATACAGCAGTTTTTCAAATTTAATTATCTCGGGAACGAAGCATCGTACGAAAAAATGTTAATCTACCTTTTTCGACTTATTCTTTTCCTGTAGAATAATACCTGTTCCCGGGTTGCACCACCTGTCCTCGGCCATCCTGTATAACTTCATGTAAACGACACTACGGTTTAGTCGCATTCTTATTTATTTGTAATTGCTTTAAACCTATCTTGTAATTGTTCTGAGCAAGTAAGTTTCTTTACATTGTTCTGTTTATCGTTGACGAGCAGTAAATAAAATAGGACTGATGAGGAGAGCATGAATAATCTAATCAACTAAACTGATAAGTACTTAATTTTTTCAAAGTACATAAAGAAAATCGTGACAAAAGACGAAGGATATATTTCCGGACATACCTTTTTCCTGCGTTATGAATGGTACATAATAATATAATAATATAAATAAAATAAGTATTTTTCGTCAGAACTAGTAGTTGTTGCTTTGGAAAGCTTCTTCCTCTTATGCATAACTTATTTTTACGATAGTTGGGGTTAAAGGTTAACAAATTTCCGGTCAGTTTTCGATAAGATATAGATACGACTTTACAAATTTCGATGAAACAAAGAAAAAACGTCTTATGTAATTTTGTTTTGTAATAAATTTGAACTTACAACATTCTAGAACCTAATAGCATTGACTTAAGTTGATTTAATGCAGTAGAACAAACTTAATATAGCAAGAGTTATACATGTATCTTTTTGCTTATTGTAATCACAGCAATACCATTTATCTCTACAATCTATTGGACTCCTATATTACTTTATTTTACTTTGGTTTATTTACTTCCTCAATGAGACTAAGCAATATTCGATTTCTACGTTTATATTTACGATTTATACGTTATTACGTTTACAAACACTCCTTCCTAAGTGTTTGGGAACTAGGATTAACATAAGAAATTCCTTAAGGGGTCATTCTAGTTTGACGACCGAAAAAGTTGATCTACGTTTAGGGCTTTTTTCCTCAGTAAATATAATATGTAATCGAATGCATCTTATTAGTATTTATGGAACAAATAAATAATATAAAAAACGTGCAAAAATAATTTTATTATATTTGGTTTTAAGTTTTTTCTTAGCATGAAAGTGACATCTCAAAAACAATGGTATCTCCATGGCAAGAAGATTCTTAATCGCTATCACAAGAACCACAATAAATATTTTATTGATATTTTATCTTAAAAAATAACAAAATGGCGTAGGTTCAATAAAAAAATGAAAGAAAAGCTTTTATCCGATGGTTTTGTTATGTACAAAGTATGATAAATGAAAGATGTAAACATGACTGTCGTTTCTGCGATAGCAACACTTGTACTGATACAGAATCTTCATGAATGTTTCGTTTTGGATAAGTCTAATTGTAAGCTGAGAAAATCCTGCACCATGGAGATACATTTTTTTTTAAATATCACTTTCCTGATAAGATAAACTTAATAAAATTATGTTTGCAACTTTTTTGTATTATTTTTAATTATTTAAACAAATACAAACAAGATGCATTTGATTACGTATTGTATTTACTCTGGAAAAAATCTCTAAAGATAGCTAAATCTCTAACATGACCCCCTAAAAGTAACAAGTGTCCGAATATTTCTGTGACATCAAAATTCATTCTTCTTTGGTTTCTCTTCCAGTCCTTAAACAACGACACATAATAAATCAACAATTTTTGTTATTTTTGGCATCTATCCAGTGTACCATGCAAGTGTCACCACGAAGTTTTTAAGACTTCCCTTGAACTTCACAAGCATTTGCGTTAAACAAAAATTGAACCATATTTAAGTGTGTATAACTTTCGTAAATCAGAGTTTTTTATCTGTATTTTCCTCAGAGAAATAGATGTTACCTTTCATTTATGCCGAAAATTTCTTCTCGAATTTCGGTAAAGTATCAAATACTTCATGAAAAAGTATCATATCATATCGAGTCTAAAGTGAACAGTTCCTTATATATCAATAAATTTTTCTAACATGTTGGATCATATTTATATACATTTGGACCATATTTATTTATTAATATTAACCCTTTGCACTACACATTTTCTTCCCATGGGGAACTAACAACAACTCCACAATATTTTCACGGAAATAATAAAAAAAAAATGTATGTTCAAATTCAAAATAACTTTTTTATTTGAACGTTTCGTACAGTTCTACATTTTAGAAGTATGATATTTAAATCTCATACTCTATAATTATAATGTATAGGGTGTTCCGCTTAAAATAGGCCACCTAAGTATCTTCTCCATCCGTGATCATACGAGAAATATTTTTTACATAATTTAAACGATTTCAAGAGACGAATTGGATGGCGGCAAAAAGAGGGTATATGTGACATTTTGTAATGGTTTTTTCAAGTTCATCCAGCTTTTATGCATATATGCACATCATTTTTCATGTTATATGTTATGGCCAACATTATTATGCATTTATCCATGTATAATAGTATGACCCTAAAGTGACCTTGAACTCTAACAATTTTAAATTTAGTTATAATGAAATTTACTTCAAAAATTTTAAATTCACTTATATAATTTTTTCAATCGTCTGATACGTCTCTTGAAACCATTTAAATCACGTAAGAAATATTTCTCGTATGGACCCATTGTCGATATTAATTTTCCTAGAAATGGCATCACCGTTCGAAGTTCCATTATAATCGTAAATAGATTTATCCGTGCAGATAACAATTATCCGGATAACAAAGGTTAAGCGCATTTGTAGTTTCTGCGAACGTGTAAAATGCAGTAGAATACAAATTTTTGTAATAGTCAATTACTGAAGTTTCTCTAATAGTTTTAATAACAGAATGATAAGAGTTACAAAATGTTTGCCTAATATTCAGTATTGCAGTATAATTTGAAACACGACCAACAATTTCTATTAACAAAATGCATACATTTTCAACGATTAATGACTTTAAACAACAAAATAAAGTGTATCTGGCTACGTACAGCCTTTTTCACTGTGGCAGTCGATGTGTTAATATTTTTGTCCTCCCCCCCCCCTCCTCCCTCTGACTGATAACCTGGCTATGCCCATGCTGGTTTTGACAATACTGTTGCTCCCAACCGACTGTCGATGAAAGGATAAGTTAGCCCCAGGTGTTCCGTAGCGGATCAATGAAGAAGGAAGAAAACACTTGTTAGCATCAACGTGTTGCAAATAGAGTCGAAGGCGGATGGCCTGTCATCCATGGAGGATTTATGATAAAGATTTAGAATGCGTGCAGCCTTGAAAGAGGGTGCATAAGACTATGATGAAGGAAGAACACGATGGGTCCAGTCAGCTATTGGTGACATGGACTTGTTCATGTGAAGAACAAATGTGGGAAAGTTAAGAATAAGGAACATGTTTCTAGTAAGGTTTATGTTCCTGGAGGATCTGGTCACGGAGTGGGGGAGACAAGGCTGCCTTCTGGTGAGAGGACTGTGTTGGACCCATTAAGCTTCACCCTAAGTCTACCCTACTTACAAGGGAAGGCACGGAAGTGTCCTCCTCCGATTTTGATGAAACTTCATATGTCTGTTAAACAGTCAAAAGTAAGGGATACGTATTTTTTCTTATCGGCTAAGATGCGACTTTAAAGAGTGAAACCACCCTTCGAACTTTCGATCCGAAATTTTTTTGTTATAAACAAATCATATTTTGGACAATTTGTTAGCACCATATTATTCTACATAAGAAACCGTAAACCTCGAATATTAGAAGTTTTCATGCATCTCCTCTGGTTTTCAAGATTGTACTTTCGGGTCGAAACTTCGAGGGGTGGTTTCATCCCTTAAAATCGCGTCTCAGACGATAACAAAAATACGTATCTCTTATTTTTGACTGCTTAACAGACATACGAAGTTTCATCAAAATCGGAGGGGGACACTACCGTGCCTACCTCTGTTAGTATAAAACTCAATGGTTGGACCACATAGGACTTAACCTTAGCTGGAAAATGAATATGGGCCAACTGAAAAATGAATGGTCATCTGCGGATTAATGTTCTACCAGTACTTTTCATACATGCATACCTACATCTCTGCATAAGCTCATTGAAATTGGGGTAGGACACTTCTGCGCCTCCCTTTGTCAGATGTTTCTCGGTACTCATCAGAGATCGAAGTCCACGTCGCTGCGATGACTATCGATAATCCCTATCTAGCACTGATTAATAGGGTATACCGCGAAAAAAAGGTAGATAAGGAAATCCGTAAATGCCTTTCCGCGACTGATCGCGAAAACAGTCGCTTTCTCATGGAGGCTAGTATTTGTTCAAACGCAAAGCATTGCGTCAGACATACAATTAGTTTTCGTGAAAGGTGATGAGTAAAATGGAGGAAGTCAAGTTCATTGAAACAGTTAGGAAACATCCCATTTTATGGCACGAGTAAACTGTTGATGTAACCTCGCCAAGAATAAATCAAGAATGGCATGCTGTTGCCGAAGCTATAACCGACGACTTTGCGAAGAAAAATGCATTGGAAAAGGAAACTCTAGGTAAGTGAAGAATAATATGTAGTTGTTGTACAGAAATAATAAACAAAGTAATATTAACCCTATGACTTCTGGGGGGGGCGGGGGGTCCTCGAACCCACAAGTCAAGAAACTACATTCGGACTATTTCCTTTCTGTAAAAAAATTTCGAAAAATAATTCATTGTCGTATACCTATTTAAGCTCGATCGTCATTGCTCAGGAGTTCTAGGATTAATGTATCTATCGACATTTAATTTTAAATAAATTAAAATTAATTGCCTAGGATATCATAGTTACTTAATGCCTTTCAAATATAATTATTATTTGAAATATCACTTGTTGGTTTTTATTGTAAACGGAAAGTATGATTAACACTCGTTTTGCGCGTATTAGCGGTGAAGTGGACACGTATTTTTGATTGACGGTATACTAACAAAACACCGGACACTAATGACACAATAGATACACGCTTCTTCTTGTAAAATTAATAGGTTTATTAATCAATTTAGTAATCATGTCACTCTTCATTTCATATTTTTCAGTAACAAGAATCAAGTTTAAATGGAACAAACTTCGGCAAAGCTATTTTTGCAAACTAAACAATGCTACACCCGGGTCTATACAGCATTCGAATTGGTCACTTTTAACGTTTTTAAGTGAACCACGGATCAACAATAGCAATAGTAGTAATAGTAGTGGTACGAGTAGTAGTACGAGAGTGAACGAAGATTCGACTTTTATCAATGATCCGCCACAACAGCAACCGCAGGAGACTAGTCACAGAAAAAGGAGACACGACTGCATGCACCGGAAAGACTACGACAGTGACACAGCATTCTATGGATTAATACTTCCAACTATACGTACATTCAACGCAAACGAAAAGTTGTCATTCAGGGTAAAAGTATTGGAAGTGTTAGAAAACATGAAACAACCATACAGTTTTCCGCTTGATATTTCGCCGTATAATACGAAATGTAAGAAATAATCATCAACTAGAGTGACGTCACCTTGGTATCGGAGAAAACTGTAAAATCCACGAAAAAGCTACTATTTTCAGCCGCAAGAGGGCTACGGATATTCCCCCTCCACCTCTTTGTACAGTAGACATTCGAGAAGTCGCCCCAGTTTTCCAGGAAGCGGCGATTTAAACGGCGTTTACGCTAGGCAACTTTTGGTCGGTTTGAAGTCGTTCGATTAAAAGGTTTACTCTGTAGAAGGCTACGTCGTTCGATTTTTTTATTCGTTAAGATGGTTAATAATGTCCTACGTAAAAAGGTTGTACGTGCAACATCAATTGCAATGAGTTTGTTAGGCGAGTTGAAAAAAACCATTAGTCGGAAAATTAACAAAAAACAAACGTCATTGGTTGGTTAGAGAGTGGATACAAAGGCGACCTGTCCGTGGAACATCAGCTACTATTATACGAGAACTTGCTTTGGGAGATAGGAAGATATACCGAAATATACTGAGGATGTTAGAAGACAAAAAAAAATAATAAAAGAAAATTGTACATATCGTTTGTACATACTTGCAATTACATTAGAAGTAGTAAAATCCAAAAATTAAACTAAATCATTTATTCCAGCGGATATTTACTGAGGCAGAATCTTAGGTAACAGTGTGGAAAAAATCGACCATACACAAACTTTATGTGAACCTTGCGATATTGGTTCGTTTTCCTTATGACCTGTTACGTTACGGCTAATACAACGATTGTATTGAAGTGTCGATATTTATTGGTTAAGTATCAATACTGTAATATATCACCACATTAAGTATCGATACAAAATATCGATATTTGAATCGAAAATTATCGATATTCGAAATATATTAGGCGTCTCAGGAGGTGCACTTATCGCATGTCTACGGTAATATGCAGCACCAGCCGGGCTGACATATCTTTCGTCGCTAGTCGATCCCCAGTAACCTAGTTGTGGAACTAGTATATGTAAAAATAAAATTTCCTAACTATTAATAGAACTATTCCTTTGTGTAACCTTGCAAACCATCGCACCGCAGTAATGCTTTACGAAATTCAAGTACAATCTCAGAAACTTCGATTTTCAAGCCACTTTAATATCTAGATACTCGTGCGTATGTACCGTCTATTAGAACAGCAACTTGTTTAAATAAATATTTAATGTAGTTGTCAAGATATACCGACAGGAAAATAGGAAACCACACGTTAACCTTTAAATCAAAGGTATCCATCTGCTGCTCACGAGTAAATCTTCCCCTCCGGAGGTACCCCCACTATGGTGGATTGACTCGCTCGAGTGTCCCCTACCAATAGCTTTCACGCCACGGCTCTATCGTGTTAACCTGACCCCATAGTGGGAGTACCTACCGAAGGAAAGATTTTTTCGTGTGTAGTAGTTGGATATCTTTGCTTTAAGCTCCCTTTCCTATTTAGCGGCCGGAAAAAAAGTGACACTTAGGACTTTTTTTTAAAGAAAGCAAAGAAGATATGGTTTAACTTCCTGGCCTTTATTTATTATACATTCAGGTAAATAAACAAAAATTGTTGTGCTGATCTGAAATTGCACTGTATACAAACGGTGTCCATTATAACGAAAAAAGTTATTAACCGATGTTAAAAATTCTTATCGCATTCTTTTTGTAATCGAATTAGCTATCGTATGACGTACTATTGAACATTTTAAAGCATAAATTCTTTTGTTATTCACAATGACATACGTAAAATTCGCTCCCTTCTTTGCACGTCTTTGTTGAAACTCATACCAAATGCGGCCATTTTATTTTTTCGATTTCATGGTAGGTCGTGCGATAGACGTTGGAGTTCCATTCAACAATCTTTTTGAAATTTTAATTTCACACTTCTCTACATTGAGATATCGTGGGCACCGTTTGTATAGTGCAATTTTGGACCAACACGATTAGTGTCATCTACAATTTGCCACGCTGCACGAATATTGAAACAAAGTTTTGTTTTATTTATTTGAACGGATAACAAATAAAGGCCTGAAAGATTGTTTATCATATATTGTTTGCATTCTTTTAAAAAATTCCTAAATATTCCTCTTTTTCGGGCCGCTAAAGGGGTGGTTTCCCATGAAGAACCAAGGTTCCAATAAAAATTGCCTGATACTTCTAATGAGGTCCTCTACAAACCTGCAACATTTCAACAAAATCAGAATGTTCAAGTTACCGAAGTTCCCTAGTCAATTTAGTGAGTACTACCAATCCTGGAAAGTTCTAAACCTCCTATAAAAAACATCATGTACAAAGGAAAAGAACATTGTTCGCAACTGAAACACCTATTCCTTAAAATCAATGTATAAAGTTCGTGAAAGAAAATTTAACCTACATGAGGTAATATTTTGTTCATTACATCGGATTAAGGCCGTGAAAATTTTTTTTTTATAATTTCAGATTACAAACGATTATTTATTACAGTATCGGACTTGTAGGCATTCTCACTTTCGTGACATCGATTGCCTCTCTTGAGAGGGTCAGATATCATATTAAATTTACCTATCTTACAACAGCCATTGCCATAGTACCGACCGTATGTATGCCTTTCATGCTACTAAGAATCCGAGATTGGCGAAACGCGCTGTAAGTCTGATAATCAAAACAAAGTACGATACGTCAAGGATACAAACTATGGGAACATTGAAAGTTTAATCAATTTTTCCAGACCTGTCGCGTATGTTATAAAACAAATTATTAAATTCCTAGGAGTGAAGTTTCATGTTCGCGGGAAAGAGAACATCGTTAAAAATTCTGGCAGTATAGTTCTAATCAATCATCAAAGTGTAGTTGACTTATGCGGTAAATATACTTCGTACGAATCTGTGTTAGAAATTACGTAGTAAATACAATAAAGTCGCGTTAACTGCGCGAAACTCAGGACTGCATGCGCACAGTAAGCGTGGACGGTCACCCTTTCAACGTAACCCGACCTAGTTCGCCTTTCTAAATACAATGTAATGTCAGCAGCGAATGGTTTCAAAGCCCCCAGGTTAACGTAGAGACCTTTCCGCGCGGTTAAAGCGACTTTACTGTACTCGTTCGCCGTTTTGTGAAAGAAAAAAATACAGATTTTGTGTTAACCTTATTTAAAATATTTAGTTTTAGCTGAACTGTGGCCGTTATTAAAAAGGGGCACGGTTATCGCGAAAAAGGAGATATTGTACTTCGGATTGTTTGGTATCACAACCTGGCTCTGGGGCACCATCTTTATTGACAGAAAGAGAAGCAAAGAGGCTCAAGACATTTTGAACGACGCGGGGAAAACCGTCAAGCATTTAAAGGTATATTCGAAGTATCGTATGCGATAATTGGAAATATCAAAAGTGAAAATGATTTTTTTGTCCTAACTGTTTCATGTATGTCTTTCTTAGGCAAACCTTTTCTTATTCCCGGAAGGCCATCGACACTCCGGTTCTACGTTATTGCCTTTTAAGAAAGGCGCGTTCCATATTGCGATCGCAACACAGCTGCCGATTCAACCGGTTGTTGTCTCCAAATACTACTTTTTGAATTCTAAAGCGAAGACATTTAATTCAGGTTCATAATACTAAATTAATTATCCTGAGATCAGTTTCTGGTTATGTTTGTTCCACTTAAAGATAGCGCATGTCACAACAAAACCACGTGACTTTTGCAGAAACATATATACTACAACATTAGATATTCGTTAGTAAGATAATCTATTAATTCCTGAGTAAAAACAGGCATTTTACAATTTTCACTTTTTTATTATGCTATTGTGATTGAAAAGAAAAATAAATTCAGTGATATATATTGTTGTTTGAGTGTACAGAGATTTAGTATAGCCTTTTGTTTATAAGAATGGAGAAAAGACATTTTATGTCCAGGCTTATTGCAAGAAAATACACTCTTGGCCATTGGAAAATGGACCAATGAAAGGTCCATCATGTGACATGACGCGCCGCCATTGCTGTTTTGTGACGTTCTTCATCTTTAATTACAACAAACATACATATATTTTATTTGACTATGTTTTAATTAAATACTTCTCTGTGAAGTCAGGATAAATTCAATACGTGACATTATCTTTCAGGTAACAGTTACATTACGATTTTACCTCCCATTTCTACTGAAGGCTTAACGATGGACGATCTTCCAAAGCTCAAAGAGGAAGTATATGCTTGTATGAACAAAACATACACCACAACGTCGCAAGAAGTAGTAAACGAATACGTAGATAGCGTAATAGGTAAATAATAATGTAAATAGCGAAGCTATTGCTATACATTAATCAGTTTTTAATACGTATGAGATTTGCACTTATAAAAACTATACCAACGTATAAACAAATATTTATTCCAAATTATGTGTATATATACATAAGTACATGTAAATATATATAAAATTTTGTAAAATGGATGAATACAATTTTTGTTATAAGAACTTTGTAATTTTCATGTATATTTTTCAAACTGTGTAATTTTTATTTAAAAAAGAGTACTCTGTAGGTAGTAGTATATTTAAGGCTGCATATTATATAATGCAAAAAACTCAATTCGTTACAGTTAAATATGTGTTAGTGCGTAATTGAAGGTAAAGGCAAAAAAAGGTGATATATGTATAACACATAAAAAAGGAACAAATCTAAAGTGTAAGATGCGTTTTTCTTCTATGAAACTCCGCTTACAAGAAAATTCATATTACAAACTTCGTCGAACGCAAAGTGCAAACGTTAGTGTTCAGAATACAATTGGATAATATTTGTTTAGCCAATGCTGACTAATTCTACTTATGGTAAACACTGACGTTGTGCAATTGGTGGTCTGCTATTATTGCTAAAACATTCAGAATGATGATTCTTCATGGAAAAATAATATAGATAAGTCAGTATGCAGGAGAAACATGCGAAATCTTTCAGTTACAAGCTCACACAATGAAACTATAGCACAGTGCCTGTACTGCGTTGCATTTACACGCATGCTAAACAGTGCTAAAGAACGTGCATCCTCTCAGATCTCAATACTCAATGAGAAAGGTTTGTTATAGCATGCGTAAACATGTGCTATAGTCTATACCTATATGCATGTATCTTCTTGCTTTTATGCGTGGTAACATTCATTTGACTCTTGAGTCTCAAATAGCGCGCTCCGGAAGTTGGATTGCTAATTTTCACTAGTTAACAGTTTTGAAACGAAGTTCGAGGTTGCAAAATGGTGATGGATTGTGTTTATACGAGGAATATGTATATTTTGATTTGCCATATATTTTTTGAACACCCTATACGAAAGCACAGAAATGTGTGGTTAGAATAATTGAATTTGTATGCAACTATATTTTGAGTTTCATTTACGGGGTTATGTCGGAGGAACATGTGGTGTTTCTTAGTTTTGAGGTTTTAAATCGTTTTTATTGCATTATGAAATTGAATAAGAATAGTTTTAAAAAATGACAAGATGCAATTACAAAAGCATTTGCAGCTAACATTGGCAATAATTAAGCCACATGTTGTTAAATCTCCCTTTGTGCTCCAGGTAAAAAGGAACCGAAATTTTATGTAACCTCAAAACTTATACATCAGTTTAAGCGGCATAAAGCAGGGTTAATAGGATGTATATATATTTTATTAAAACCATTATATTACCACTTGAGCATCGTCGTAATTTTCAGAAAATTCGAGATCTAATAATTGACAATAATTTCAAAATTGTCAGATCGCACAGAACAATAATCACTCCAAAAGAAGCGGAACTATTTTATAAAGAGCATAAAGAAAAGTTTTTTTATCATCGTCTTTTGACATTCATGTGCAGTGGCCCATCTGATATTCATATCTTAGCCAAGTACGATGCTATTGCCAAATGGAGAAAACTAATGGGTCCTACCAAAGTTTATCGAGCTCAATATACTGATCCTAATACAATTCGAGGAATGTTTGGTTTATCAGATACAAGAAATGCAACACATGGATCAGGTATAATTATTTTCATAACAAATTGTCTTTGCAGTATTTACAGTTGTAATGCAATATTACTTTTCTTAGATTCCATACAATCTGCAGAAAGGGAAATAGCAATATTTTTCAAAGATTTTAATTTAAAAAAATGGTACCAAAATGAAGAGAGGTATTATAATTTAGGTCAGCTTCATTTTGATCCTGTAGCTTTTATACATACCATTGATAGAAGTTTTAAACAAACTTATCCAGAAAAAAATATAGATTGAATACTGCCAATAGAATAATAAATTTTTAGTTCACTACTAGAACTAATTAAATACAAAAATATATATTTCCGAACTAGAATTTTTTAAAGTTAATAGATATTTTTAGGATTCTCGAAAATACTAGTCAATTGATGTTTGTAATTATTTACATACTGTTCAATGTCTACATTATGTCAAATGATATTAATATATTTACTTGGTTGTTTGAGCATTAAACTCTTTCTATCAAAATACAAATTTCAATGTAGAATGTATTGATAAAAGAGTGCTAAGCAAGTGTAGAAACTCTGTATATTACTAGAATCGTTTTATATATAAGCAGAGATAAATAAATATTAGAGATATGAATTTACATGCTTACCTGGAACTAGATTTTTATTAATTATCTGTTTACTTCTAGCATGTCATACCAGGTCACCGCTAATGTCTTGTGAATTTTAATTCATATCATGCACTCCATTTAATCTTATAATTTTCCATGTGACTTCTATTCCTTTCTTATTTAAAAACTGCTTCACTACATTACACTACTGTGTGTATATAGACTAATGTAGCAGATAACATTATTTTTTGAGATAAAAATATAACCATTTCAATAGTATTTAAGCACCTTTAAATGAAACACAAAATATTTTCTAGAGATCATAAAGTATGTATAAATATACTTTATTAAAAATTAATTCGCATAAAAATATTCTATTATGGTGAACAGGTACAGATTGCAAACGAGTACATAACCTAGAAAAAACTTGAGAAGTCTTTTAAACAATATTTTATCATCATAAATATCGAAAAGTTCATCTAAAATTGAAATCTCTTTTTTGCTTTCTTTTTTATTGACTTCATGTTCAGTATTCTTAGAAATTTATCCTAAATATAAGCCACCTTAAATCGATAGTTTCGGTACGCGCAGCAGTCTACAGACGCCATGTTCCACTGTTTACTAAAAAAAAGAGCATTCAAGTATACAGGAAAATCCTCGCAGAGTGTTCGACGGCTCGTCGGCACTGAACATTAAATATTTCGTAAACTAATGGCCATATGCGACTGTAAAAGATATTATTGGCTTCAGAATTTCAAGCTCTATCACCATGCCAAACCTCATTAAAAAGCCAACGTTACACCTGAGGATCTCTTTGTCAGTGACGAGAAGCCATGGAACAGTCATCGAGGATTTAGTGTATACAGAATTTCAAAAAAGTTTGGCTCATACTTTTGTAAAAAAAAATTCGTAAAGATGAGCTATAGTTAATTTGTGGAAGTTCAAGTAAAGATTCCTTAACAAAAAAATTTTAAAAGCGTTTCTAGTAGCTAATACACCAGTACACTAAAATGTACGCGATTACCGTATAGGACAGCTATTTACAGTCAGTTTCGAATTGATGAAGCAAAGTTTTTTTATTATTTCCGTATGTCCAAATCATGATTTTATGAATTACTTGACAAAATAATACGTGAGGACACAAACTTGAGATGTAGGTACAATACTACCTCAGGAAATGCTAGGCTGTTACACTAAAGTGAGTAGAAAAATAGTGTTTTCATTAATACAAGCAAAACAGTTAATATTAATACAAATTAACATGATAATATAAAAATAATATAGTACTATAATTATTCAGTAATGTGTTAGTATAACAATTAATACTGTGACCCGTTTGACGATGCATTTTCATTGTGACAAGAATTTTCTGAAATATGTGTATAAATGGTGGGAAAGGGTACTGTAAGTTTTCATAACTTGGCTCACACATATTAATATTTTGCATAATGTGCTGCAATAGATGTATTGTGGAAATGATGTCTTACTGGTGATAAATCTGACGTAAGTCTCGTACATGTGTCAAATGGATGGTTTTCGAATATCTTGAATTAATTCCATGACTTTTATTCTAAACTGTACTTTTTCGTCGGTGGTGAATGTTTTAATCATTGGTAATGTCGATCTGTAAAATGCCATATCTTCATCATCGTCATTCCATCGTTTCGATTCTAAGACATCAACAAACTTTTCGTTCAAATTAATTCGTTTTAATTTCTTTCGTGGTTGGTGTTTAAAGTTATCGGTACTTTCATTGTCAGCCACATTTGCTTCGGTTATTTCTAATTCATTATCTGTACTTTGTTCGGAGTCGGTCTTTACTCGTGCACCTTCCATTTCTGTGCTACTACTGGTAGGTCGTGGTTCTCGACACTTTTTCAAAAATGCCAACTGATCTTCGTACACATATCGCCATATTTTCTTTGTAGCAGAACCCAATTTAATATTTTCATCTTGTTTTCTTAAACTACGGATATAATTGTCTCGAACACTCCTCCATTTGGAAATGACTTCTTGTACTATAAAAAGAATTGGCAACACTGTGAATATGATATTAAAACGTTACAAAGCTGTGAATGTGATATTATTAAAAATTATCCTCTTTAAGTTTATTGTATATTTATGAAAGAAGCAAAAAGTCTTTAAAAACGTATAACCCGTTGTTTTTTTACTTACCAATAATCTTTTTCTCCGTTTCGGTGTTCTGTTTGAAATTCTGACTTACTGTAGCCGCCACATTTGACCACACTTCGTTTCTTCTTATTTTATCTTTGTACTCATAGTTTGAAACGTCCCATAAAATAGGATGTTTTGCAACCTCAGATATTAAAATTTCAATATCCATCGTATAAAGTATAAAGGATTCACCGAGAACGAACGATGGCAACGTCCGTGCCGCTATGGTTGACGGACGTCTTGACGTTTCTCCCCTTCCTCACTGTTGCGCACGGACGTCAAATTTCACGGATATAACTGTAGCTCGTGCAATTGCTCGTATGTATTAGGTTGGAGACACCAGCGTCAAAACGACGCCCGTTGTAGACATACAGGGTGGGCCGGAAATCGTAGTACAACCGGACAGTGGGTGATTCTACGTTAAAAAAGAAGAAAATATTTTTGTATAACATTTTCTTTTCTCATCCGAGGCTCCGTTTTCGAGAAAATCAACTTTAAAATTTGTTCAACTTGTAAACGATTTAGTACAATTTACTTATCGTGTATGAGTAGTAAAAAAGAATAAAAAATGAGTAATCAGTAGAAACACTTTGTATTGTTTTATCCACACAATCATCAATGTTTGTAAACACTGTCCCGGACAGAGACAACCGCAGTAGTGGAATACAAAACAAGCAAATTGTATTAAAGCGTTTAGAAGTTGAACAAACATTAAAGTCGATTTTCTCGAAAACGGAGCCCCGGATGAGAAAATGTTATACCAAAATATCACCCTGTATATTGTCGTGTATTAGAACCCACGTACTAGGAACATGGGTCACTGTCAACGTACGGTGCAACGTCCGTTAATTTCTCATCGACGTATTTATGTTAGAACGGACGTTGGACGTGTCGACGCACGTTTTGTATTATACGCCCGTAATAAATTTCGCCCGAAAGTGTACTTAAAATCTAATTTTTACGCGATTTTAACTAAATTTAGCAATTATTATTTATGTATTTATACAAAAATGGCTTAATAAATAATGCAAATTTACCATCAAACTGTTTTAATTGAAACAATCGTAAAAAAATTTACAATTTACAATAACATTTGTACAACTTTAACAATAGTTGCATTAAATACTACTTATATGTACAAGTTTTCAATATACATATAATAATAACACATATAAATTGTATAAACTCTGTAAAAGTAGGCTTAAATATTATTTAGGCTTATCAAGCAATATCATTTATCCATAGAAAATAATTCCCTCTTCTGTAACTTGCAAATCTTCCGTACGATCTTCAAAGCATCATAAAGATTTCGTAAGCTTGTCGCTGAAATTTCTTTTTCTGGTGGCAAACGATAGATGTGTGTAATAAATTGCAGTATTCCTCTGCCAGATTCAATCTGTTGTTATTACACGTGGGTGACGGCAGAGTAAACGATAGTGAAATGACTTGAGCCAACATGCAGTTGGAACGTGGTCCTTTATTGCTGTTGTTCGTGCAACTGTCGAACTCCGTTGGTTGTTGCTCGTGCAACTATCGAATTCGAATTGACCAAGACTGACGATTGTACATGCTCTAGCATAACGGAAGAAGGCGGTAAGGAGTATTTATGGAACATGTTGCTACAAAAATATTATTTTAATGATTTACAATATGTATATTTACTCCCAAATAGCACATGACACCTTAAAGACGCCCATTTTACCTGGGCTAGGGTTGAACACTAGTGGTCATCAATTTTTATGTGTTTACTTATCTAATATGTAAAAATCGTCTCACTTACACCAAATATCTAGTAATGGTATTGATTATCGTGTCATTAATAAAAACAAAATGTGTTTCTTCGATCCATTCTGAAGGTACGATTTATTTTATGGCGGTAAAGTTTTGATAGTGATTTCAACATTGAAATGAATTCTTTCATTTTCACATTTAATTGCACACGTAGATTTATTGTATAATCTATAGGATGTATATTTTACAAAATTGTTTAAACATTATGTATTATTTACGAACTTAAGGTATAGTATTAAATTAGTACAAAATAAAGCGATCACTCTTGTGGACGGCGTTGTCTGTGTAAAAGTGGAGATCTACTTTCGAATACACTTGTCGTAACTGCTATCTGCAACTTAATTCCTTATAAACGACGGATACAGTAATTATGTACTTTCTACCTGTTTCGTAGGTCTTCTCACTGAAAACAAAAAAATTAATTCAAATTTTAAGATCATGAAATAAATGAATGAAAAAACCAAAATTATAACCGCATCATTCAATATTCGTAAAAAGAATGTTTAGCTTTTCGATTTTATACCTTAATTTGCTCAATAACAACGGCAACGATGAGACGGGCAGTTGGGCGGGTGGACTAGGCATTTATCCATACAGTAAACACTTGCTCCATCTTTGCCAGCTATTTCTCCAATTGCATCACATACATCCCTGTTTAAAAATGAAATGCAGTTTATTAATTTTCCTCGTTAGTTTAAACACTAGATCAATTTACATACTCCAGGAAGAAATACCCCTTTGAATAGTAAAAAAATATGGTAAACTGAAAACTGATAATTAAATTTTTGCATTAGGTACTTATCACTTTTTAAAATGTAAATACACCTAGAGAACCGAAATATTTGGAAAAGTACGTTTGCGACCACTATATCCACGGAAAAAGTCTGTTCGAAGAAAATAAATGCTTATAACGCTAAAAAAATATATTCTTAATAAATTGCAGTTTCCTATTATTATTAACAAGCATATGTAATTAAGGATAGAGAATTTCTTAAATTCAATTTAACATGACAACTTACGGACATTGGCAGATAGGTGATGGACAGTTCGGTGGATAACGAAGGCAATTATTTTGACACCAATCTCCCATTCCTGGTATGCGTCGGTAAAGAGGAGTCGGTACACAAATCTGAGATCTGCAATTAAAAGAACTGTCAGTGTTCTCCGCTTGTACATTTGTTCAATTCCATCGTCTAATGCAAGCATGTCCATGGATAGAATTGGTTATGCAGTACAGTAGACATTCGTTTCCTGCGCAACCGTTATATGCACAGAAGCCACGCCCCTTGCTCACACGTATTTTTCACACACCTGCGCGCACCCTACTCTGTCGTCCAGCATGCCCAGGACGGAATACATACGGTGTCGCGTTTCACTCGTATATTTCACTACAGAAAGCGAAGTGTATATAATATTGTTTTAATAATGTTTTTATTGGTGCAATGAATATTAGTTGAATGAATATTGGTGGCAATTTGATAGCTTCTTGTCTCGCGGATCACACGTAATGGGTAAAAGATGCTAACCAAGCTAGACATTTGCCACTAAAATATGTCACTAATTATGATCATTTTCATATAATACCTTAATACTTTATTACGCAGAATGTTTGGAAGAATTGATTTATGTAATAAAAGTATTGTATTCCATAATATTTCAATATCATTAATAAAAATGACATAATTAACTTTGAAAACTTAGAAGATACTCCACCTACGAAAAACTTGTTACTGCTAAGTAATAAGCCGCTTCATACTGAACAACATCTGTGAATAAACTTTTCTGATATCTCTAAAAATAACGGAGGTAATTAATGTAACCGTAAAGTGCGCATATGTAGCCCACCCTATATGTAGCTGTGTCGCACGACTGAACGTCTATTCTACAGTTCTTTTTTACAAATCGAAAACCAAATGACAAACGTTCTCATTGGATATGCTTCGGGTCTGTCGGTAATATCTGACACCGGTAATACCTGTGGGTAAAACAGGAACTGGCCGATAGGGTATAACCAGGACTGGAAGGTCCATCGTTAGGATCCTCACTTTATTTATGTAAATTTCTGTCTCTATTCTCTACTAGCTACATTGGAGTCTGTGTGATAAGATATCTATTCTACCATTCTATACTAAAGTAGTATAACGTCCATTGAAATATGTATATCATATCCCAGATATCACATGACGCCGAATGACGTCCTAAAAACGGCTTAAAGACGTCTTAGACCTGAAATAGTCGTAAAATGGGCGTTTTCAAAACGTCATGTGCTATCTGGGTATGTACACCAAACAGCCATACGACGTCTTACAAATTTCTGTGGTATGTCCATTTTAGGCATGAACGTCTTACGACCAGATATGGACGTCTTAAAGACACCTTATGGACAATTATTCAGGTTTTTATTCTACCATTCTCGTTTGTGTAACTCATAGGATGACCTGATAGATTCACGTGATTTCCGTAGATATATGGGAGCACCGACGAGGTAAATAGGCCTTTCATCTTATGGGAGTTGGTGGCCCATATGAACTGTAGTACCAACACCTTAAAAAGCCTGTGATTTTAGTGACCTCTACGTCATAAGAACGGCGAATCTGAGGTGGGTAGTGACAGTAAAATGGAAATGGGGCAACATTGCCCCAGAAAAGTGGGCCGAAGAAACACATTGGATGAATGGTCTGTTCTTATACCTAGTCGGTGATGAGAGATGGAATAAAAGCTCACCTAACAACAAGTGGAAATATATTATTTGGAGAACGATAGTCCTTGTAATAGAGCAGAAAGGGATTGTCCTGTTGCACAAAGAGGGGTGGCACTCCAGCTGTACTCGTAACGATGCTGACGTCCGCACAATTTCGAAATGTTTCAGGTCTTCCACAACCACTGGCTTCCGTTCCATTCTCGCAAATACCCCACATATTCCCTGATAATAATTTGGTAATATAATTAAGCAAATAAATACATAAATACAACGATACTAACCTGTATAGTAATTCCATTGTATCACACATTGAGAACAAGTAACGTATGCTGGTAAAGATACCCTGTATCGAAATATAGCTTTTTTCTCAGTGTCTAAAGGAATCTCAAAGCGAACGTCCCGAGTTCCGGAAACATACAAAGGATACCTTAACAAAACGAAAATTATTTTAACATATTACGCTATACAGGGTGTTCCAAAATAGCTTTCACTCCCGGAAATTAGGGGTTCCTGGGATGATTTGGAACATCTTTTTCCTTAGCAAAAATGTTATCCGTGGCTTTGTTAACGAGATATTAACGAAAAACCCCGTCCAATCAGAGCGCGAGTCTGTCGGTCGAATTCAATCGCGGCGCGTAACCAACGCTACTGCGGAAGCTCGGCCGGCAGACTCGCGCTCTGATTGGTCGGGATTTTTCGTTAATATCTCGTTAACAAAGCCACGGATACCATTTTTGCTGAGGAAAAAGTTGTTACAAATCATGCCAGGAACCCCTCAGTTCCGGGAGTTAAAACTATTTTGAGACAGCCTGTATACAAGGTGGTACAACCGGACAAGAGGTTATTCTGTTTGCAAACAAAAGTCCAAAGTCTAGAATCAAAATTTGTTTTATGATGCTTCGTTTCCGACAGAATCGAATTCGTGAACATTAATTACAATGCAATCCTTCTGTAATTATAATAATAATAGGTTTACGGCAAAAAAACAATTGAAATCGGAGTAATCTTTTATTTCATAAGACAACGTAGTTACTCTACCTTAATTAGACTGAGCTTTGTGCGATAAAGGTACCATATATAAACCTTAGAATTATCTGTTAATTCATTTGTAACAATTAACTGTAATAGAAACATGTTGTCAAATGATTTATTTGATCTTTACACGAGATAAAGTTTTTTTTCCCAATTGTCTTCAAAATAAAAATAAAAAGAACTATTTAAATGATTAATTGATTTAAATATTACTCTGTACAAATTATTTAAACGATTCATTATTTAAAATATTACTCTGTATAAACTATTTAAATGATTCATTATTTTAAATACTACGTTGTATTTTGTATTTCTAGTCATTTTTGTCCAACTCTACATAGCTGTACATAGTCCACCGTTCCGGTGTGTCAGTAAGAGCCATTTATTGAGTGTGAACCTTACAATTGCGTTATATCTTATCTAGCAATACTATCCGAACGTAATAAAATGGACCAACATCTCCCTACAGCACTCAATTAAATTACTACCACTGCGAACATGCATTGGATAGTGACGATCTAATACCCAGATAGCACATGACGTCTTGAAGACGGCTTACAGGCGCCCTAGACCTAAAATAGCCGTAAAACGGACGTTTTCAAGGCGTCATGTGCTATCGGGATAGGAAGGTATGCTAATTTTATGAGATATTGGGGATGAATGCTATGTCTTATAGGATTCACCAAAACTTGATTATATCGGATGAATAACCAGATAGCTAGTACGCCTTGAACACGCCCATTTTACGGCTATTTTAGGTCTATGGCGCCTTTAAGCTGTCTTCAAGGCGTCATTGGGTGCCATGTGCTATCTAGGTATGAAATGCACTGAACAGAGTTAATGGAACTTTTATTACCTATCGAAACATTCTTGGGTTGCCTCGTTTCTTGGATTATTGTTTGGACAAAGATACAGTTCGAATCTTCCTAAATGATTCGCCGTAAGCTCAACTTCGACATCGATTTCCTACAAAATAGAACCTATGTAATAAATAAATGACAATTCCGCTTCACCGGATTACTATAACGGTAAAGGACGAAATATTAGGTGTACCAATATGTAATCCACTATTTATTTTTCATAAATTGGTAACATAGTTCAAATTTAAAATACCTTTCTGCTATTTTTCATCTTTAAATATGGCGATCAGTCTTGAAGAATGAGGACGGTCCACAAAATAGTAATAGGTTTTTTAGAAAATAAGTACTGGATTTGATAAAATATAGTGAATTGCTTGTTTTGTATAGGGTATACGCACCAATGACTGAACACTTAAGAGCTTTTGTAACTATTAAAAGCGAAATTTAAATGGTAATAATATTAATGAATATTCAACACATAAAAGTTACATTTCTTAATACCTGTACTTTTTTATAATGTATAGATTTCAATTTGAAAAATTGGAAATTGTGATTAAATAAATTAAAAAGAAAAAATACATATTTCACCAGTGTATGAACAATACTTAGTAAATAAACATTTTTAACTAATGGCACGAAAATTGCTTGCATACGAAACAAGGAATTGAAAAAAGTCATATTCAATCATTTGCTTATTTTAATAACTGAATTTACTCGTTTTTATATATAATGTTCATTCATTGGTACATGTTCATTTACTAGTCCATCAATCCTACCTAATAAAATCAAATTACCTGACCAGATGTGTAATGTCTGACAATAGTTCCTTTCGCGTATTCACCGCCCGCCTCGTGTGGTTTTGGATCTTGAAAGTGGTAAGGATCACCACAAATCCCGCATTGTCCGTTGTTCTGCACCCATTGCACTGAAGAATAGTACTTGTGTAAAAAAAAATTGTTTCAAAATTTATATTACATTATTCTAGATTCTAGACGAAGATATCAAATTATTTAACCTCATTTCGTTTATTTCATTCCATATTTTATTAACCCATTAAGGGGTTAGATCACCTTGGAGGTCCAAAAATCATATGTATAAGTTCCAGAATCTTTTTTGGTGAAATTATGAGACAAATAAAAAAACTGTTTGAAGGGCTTTATTTTATATGCTTTATGGTATATAAAAAAATGTTGTATCTATTTTTTTTAAACAATATAACGTTGCTGGTCCTCTTTCATTCTTGTAGTTGTTGAAAGGACCCTCTAGTCCGAGTAAAGACCAAGTAGTGAAATAATACGTTTTTTATAAGTATGATTTTTTATTCTATGCAAAATTAGATACCCAGGTGAGAGAAGAAATAGTGGTGAAAAAATTATTCAGCTAATCCCATGGAATTCCACTTTCATAACCGCAATGTTAAAAAACAGAAGTTAGTAACCCAGATAGGACATGACGTCTAATGACACCTTGAAGACGGCTTAAAGGCGTCTAGACCTCAAATAGCCGTAAAATTGGCGTCTTCAAGGCATCATGTGCTATCTGGGAATATAAATTGGCTGAAAAAAATTGCTAAATTTTTTTCTTAATATTTGTATGGTATGTTTATTATCATAGTAATATTAATAAATTAAACATAACCATAAGAAATAAAGTAATAATATGGAATGGTTAAAGTAATAATAAAATATAATTATTTAAGATTGTCGAAACAAAGTATTTAGTACTGTCGATATAAATTTTGATTTTAGGGTCGGTTTCTAAAAGCCTCTTTCTGAAAAAAATCCTTACAATTAACTAACAAATTTTGTAAATATGTAGAATAATTTCACTTTTAATAAATCTACGTTCTTCGTAATTTTGGCGAGACCAATGAAGGACTAAGACATTTTTAGAAGGTCCACAATAAATTGTCGCCCGAGTTCTTAACCGTTCTAACTACATTTTTCAAAAAAATTTAGTTAATCAATGTACGTGCATCTCATTGCACCAAAGAATTTCAGGATAATATAAAGAAAATTCACCCTAAAAAGCAACAGATATTTCTTCTAAGTCCTAACTCCGAAACATTGAAAGTTCTTTCTTCTAGGTTCTATCTCCAAATACTAGCAACAGTTGAAAATTTATATTGATAAGCAGATGAAATTTTATTAAATATTGTAATAAATAGCTATTCAGTAAATGATATTGTAGTGTGTTTAATTATTCCACTACTTAATTGCTTCTATAATATTAAACTTCGTAAACATTAAACTCAGTTTTCATACCTTCAGTTACATACCTTTGAGCTTTTAAATAAGAGAGAAAAGTAAAAAATTTTTTTTTATGTGCAGAATTATTATTTATTAAAAAGTCAACATATACATCTTATTAAATGTTATTTCTTTAGCATTTTCTGAAAAATTGAGCTATATATCTATCAAGAGAAGAAAATGGTTGCCATTTCATTATAACCTGTTTCATTAAAATGCCATTTGCGGTACTAGATAGATCTCTGTGAACTTTTCTCCGAAAGAAGTTTTTTTAAATTTATATTAAAGTAGACAAAGGGAACTAGTACTCACCGAAGCCGATTTTGAAAATAACAATATTTTAAAAAATTGGAGCTGTTTGAACTTAAACTTACAATTTTCGACATAAATATTCAACTTCTTTTGTTATTAAAAAGAAAAGAAATGTATGAATGAAAAATTCGCTTGCCAAGTACTAGACTTTAATCTTAAAAATATTACCACAAAGTTTGATCCAAATTCCTTCAGTAGTTTTTTAAATATTTCTGGTACCAATTTTGGAAACTGCATTTCGAGTAAAACGCTTTCAAATGGCAGCCATTTTCTTCTGTTGATAGATATATAGATTCATTTTTCATAAATTACTAAGCAAATAACATATAATAAGACGTACACGTTGAATTTTTAATAAACAATAATTCTGCACATAGAAAAAAAATTTTTAATTTTCCCTCTTATTTAACAGCTCAAAAGTATGTAACCCCTTAAGAACTGGAGCGACGAAAAATATACAATATTATCCTATTGTCTTGAAAATCATGAAGAATGAAATAATTTTGTACGAGGTGTACTGTAACTTTCTTAATCCACTGTACATACAGGCTGTCGTGTTTTAATCGACAAAATGACACGTTTCAGATGAAAGTCAAGATACGAAAGTTTCGAGAAAAAGGATTGCATAATGAGTGTGGTTTCATTATAGGGCAAAAAGAATCAGAATACATTTCAAGGTCACTGTCTTTGCCTTTCCTTTCAATGCAACCACTTGTACGCTTCTGTTTACGTAAACCAGAAAAAACAATGACCTGCAATTACACACGCGATCATTAAGAATCATTAACAGTATTCGGCATTGGGTACGTTTTATTCACGGTCCATAAAATGTCATCGTACAGTCGATTTCTCGGTAAAAAAAACAAAGTCAATCGAAAACTGGAACAGAATATTTCGAAGAAAAATATGGTTTACATAACACATCACAGATAGCACATGACGCCTTAAAGACGCCTATTTTACAGCTATTTTAGGTCCAAGGCGTCTTTAAGCCGTCTTCAAGGCGTCATGTGTTAGCTGGGAAGAGTTATACGCGAAGAAGTGGGAGTGTCTATTTGACTTCGAGGTTAGTTTTCACTCCCGATTGAGTACGAATGAAACACACTGTTATTTTTGCTTTGAATTACTCTGTAAACCCACGAAGTTTCATTCCAATTCGCGAATCAGCCCTTGTCAGTACAGAACAGCTGAAATTAATAATTCTAAAATATTTTACTACTTCAATTGTACTAAATTCAATTTGTTTATTTAGTTAAATAGTAAAATTACATTTTCAATTATTTATTATACAGGGTGGTCCACGCCAATTGTTCACTCTGAATAACTTCTAAAGTATGCATTGTATGAAAAAACTTTTTATAGGAAAGGTGTATGGTTTGGAAGGATACATTATGTAATGAATATATTTTTTTTATGAGTAGAGACGTTTTGGAGATTTGAAGGTCAACTTCGTTTTTTCAAACGGAATGCTATATTTTTTATGCCGAAATATCGAAGAGCGTTAAATTTTGAGTAAAAAAGTACAGACCTTTATTAACCGTAAACCTAATAATTAACGAATAATTTCACTCTGTTTCTTGAAAATGGTCTGTGAGTAATATCAAGTTGGAGATTCAATACCAGAATGATTTCCGTAAGACCGCGGAGTTTACTTGACAATGTTTATCAACATAAATAACCGATTCTGCGTATGGAATCCTAATCGCTTACTCTGTCCGTTATACAGTATTAAAGTTATCATCAGTGTTGAACAGTCTTGAGAAGTTATCATCAATCAACTTGATATTACGCACAGACCATTTTCAAGAAACAAAGTGAAATTATTCGTTAATTATTAGGTTTACGGTTAATAAAGGTCTGTACTTTTTTACTCAAAATTTAACGCTCTTCGATATTTCGGCATAAAAAATATAGCATTCCGTTTGAAAAAACGAAGTTGACCTTCAAATCTCCAAAACGTCTCTACTCATAAAAAAAATATATTCATTACATAATGTATCCTTCCAAACCATACACCTTTCCTATAAAAAGTTTTTTCATACAATGCATACTTTAGAAGTTATTCAGAGTGAACAAGTTGTATACACCACCCTGTATATATTATTATATTTTTCATTATGAAATAATAAAAAAGCCAGAGATGTTCTTCCATTCGGATGAAGGTTATGTATCGACAGTCGAAACTTATCTTTCACGTGTAAAACGGCAGTATAAGTCGATATGGTAATGGAAACACGAAGACATTGGTGATTCACACCGTTTGCTGCGGTAAGTTTAAAGTTATAGTGGAAACATTCTCGATTGAGAAAACGGTGTCATTAAAAGCAGGTACAGATAACATGCGCATCAGCGGCTTCCTAACACTCTTTCGAATAATCGTCTGCCACTCCCTTCGGACATACACAAGCCCATCGTCCCAAATCTCTTAACTTCGAATGATAAACTGTTACATAGCAAGTGTTACAACGTGGCATTTTTAACCCTTTCGTTTCCACTGTAACCATATGGGAACGTAAATTGGAAAATAAAAGATTAATATCATGCATGTTTTCATATTTGTGAGCATATAATAGTTCTCTTAAAAAATTTTCATATGCTTTTAAAAGTTTATCGATAAAGTAGGACATTATTGGCCTTTGTGATTTCTAGTTAAATTGGCAGGGATAATTTAACTAAAACAACAATTCTACTTAAATATGTGATTTCTAGTTAAATTGACAGGGAGAATTTAGTTTCTTTCATTTGTTGGAATTCAAGTGTTGAGCATTTTTAGTAGTACAATAAGTACTTATAAAACTCTAATTTCTTTCAACCTATTTCAAGAGGGTTCACTGATCAAAGGTAAGAAAAATGGGTTTTATTATGTACAATAACTTTATAACGGCAATTATTGTACAAAATTGCAAAACTGTGATAGAAGTAGAAAAAGGTGCCAAATGGCAACGAATGAATAATGGCACTAAATGCTTCCAAAATGTTAAAAATTGTTTTTTGGATCATTTATATGTCGTCTAATATAGACAGAAATGCAAAAAGAAATGTTTTCTCGTAATTGTTAAGTAATTTGGGAATGAAAGGGTTTAAAGAACAATATTTTAACCCTTTAAGGCCAGAATTATGCTACCGTCATTTTTTTAACGCAATTATGCTTCCAGATACTTGAAAACTGATCAAATATGATTTACGTTTTGTCGTTTTTTATTCGTATAGTAAGTATTCTTCATTAACAATCGAACTACCGAACCCTTCAAAATGACGAATTCCAGATTTTTTATTTTACAATTACTGAAATCTTAAAGATACTTTCATCGGAATTTATGTTAACCTTTAATTTCTTATACACTGTATATTATAGTATACTAAACTATATTACATTATATATTATACGTATCAATATATTAGACAATTAAACTTAGCATATATTCAATGCTGGTAGTTCTAATATTAAATAAATCATAACATGAATAAATAAGTGAAAAAACAAAAACATTTTTTTGTTTCATATTTTGCGATCTTCTGCAAAATTTAGCACAATCGAGCAAATCTCTAAAGAAATTTTTTTTCTTACAATTAGTTTAGCAGTTCTCTACACGTTCACGAAATTTTGAAATTTATATTGGATCACCCCGTATACCTTAATTACGATAGGCTGTACCGTTTCTGAACCCTTTAAATGAGTTTCTTTTGATCTCATTTGTAAAAGTCACTGTCCTTCATTCGGACCTAAGCACAGCTGGGGGCCACTCTGGTGTTTCGACACATCGATCAATCCCGCTACCCGATGAACTAATTTGAATAGAACCCGGATCATTTTAATCATCACGAATTTTTTTTCGTTACATATTATATCTCGACAATCTCTATTGCTTAATATTATTACTAAACTGCGGACGTTTATGCAAATATAGATGTTTAGGAACTAACTTATAGAAACTACAGTCAAACCAAGATCTGTTCACTTTATTTACTATTGTACCAGGTTCAAAAGAAAATAAAAACATCTTCAGCACATGACGCCTTACAGACGTCTATTTTACGGCTATTTTAGGTCTAAGGGGTCTTTAAGCCGTCTTCAAGGCATCATGTGCTATTTGGGAATCGTCTAAGAATAACGGCTCTGATACCTCTTAAATAAATTTAATTTTAATTACATCCCAGATAGCACATGACGCCTTAAACACGCCTATTTTACGGCTATTTCAGATCTAAGGGGTCCTTAAGCTGTCTTCAAGGCGTCATATGCTATCTGGGATTTCACTTAACATAACTTATCCTTGTGTTACTGGTTAATTTGTTTCCGTAAATGACGCTTATTGTTACGCTACTGACCTGCATATCCGCCGCAAAAAAGCTCGTTGTCGTTGTAGTTCACAGGATTCGGATACCCAAACCTCCACATACTGTTCCGCGCTGGTGGATCCATTAGACGTCCATGGCCGTGGACGTAAACGCGATTAGAAACCTTTAGAATCGTTAATTTTTAGAAAGGATGGTACAAATGGCGAGAACACATACAAAATTTCGTACGCAAGACTAAATCTAAAAAACAGGAGTAAAGTGTTTTCTTTAAAAAATGATTGTTTTATTATTTATTCTATTACAATTTGGCGACAGTAAGCAACCCAGATAGCATATGACGCCTTGAAGACGTCCTTTTACGGCTATTTTAGGTCTAAGACGTCTTTAAGTCGTCTTCAAGGCGTTATGTGCTATCTGGGAGCAAAAAAACGATAATAATAACTCGTTATGGTGAACACTTTTGCAAGTAACAAAGGTAAGGATGGATCGTTATTTTAAGCCAAAGAAAGGATTAAAAGGATTAATTGAAAGTAAGAACGTTTTCTAGATGACAGATCATATTGAGGTTAGCCCTTCTATTTTACGAAATCCGATTTTACCAAAAAGTGGATGAAGGGAAAATTATTCTACGTGTTTTATGATATTTCAGTGCGATTAACAAATATTGTGAAACTTTTCATGGTTTTCGTAAATATAAAAGTTATAATATTTAACGATCCTTTTACCATTTCTATGTATTATTTTCTAAAAGGATTTGAATACCCAATCACTTCCTTCCCGTTACTACAGAAATTTTAGCAACGATTTTGGAAATACAAGGTTTTGTGAACTATAAGAAGTGTTCAAAATGGCACTTTTACCAAAATCGAAATTTTTATAATATATAGTATATGAAAATTCTGATTGTAGAAATGGCAAAAGGGTTTTGATGGGGAGCTGTAATGTGATCAGAGCGAAGCAAATGTGTTACAAAAAAATCTTAAAAATATCTTGGTTATTAAATTGCGTAATGGATGTTCTCTTGTAGAAAATTAAGTAGCACATAATACGGAAGCATGAATCAATAAATTCATAAGCAATAAATGTGTACGAGCATTTGAAATGTCCAAAAGATGTGAATTAGTTTCTTACACAAAATCGCAGACCAAAAACGTTTCATTTTAACCTTCGAATTCCTACAGTTCAAATAGTGATCCATTTTTGGTCATTTTTGTTAATTCGTTTCAAAAGTTGTGACTTTATTGGGAAAATGGAAAATCAAACCAGCGCCCCTACCGGTTATTTTACGAACTAAGACGTTCAAATATATTCTAAATTGCTCACTAGTGTGCACTAGATCCTGTAGATGGCACCCGTTTTCGAGTTTTCGCGGATAATTTAAAAAGATCAATTTTTCTTTCAATATTCTTGTTTATAACATTCCTTTAATTACTAACCGAAGAGTCTAAACCTTTTATAAATTATGAATAATAACACGTGATTAAATACTAATTATTGTTTCAAAGTAGTTAAATATTTTCTGGAATGTTTCTAAAATAAATTCGAATAGAAATGACATTTCCGTTACCAGCTTTCGAATTTCTTTATGTCACAGCCCAAATAAATGGCGACACCTGTAGGTGCTTATGGAAATTGGAGGTTAAGTACAAAAGAAAAACAAAGAAACACGTTGCGACATTTCATGACGTAAAAATAAATCGCGTAACTGACAGCCCTGCGTTGAATAATTTCAAACCTGGCCCTCTGTGAGTACAACGTGTCATCATGTTGTGTACTTTCATTGCCGGTGGCAATAACCGGATCATGGCTACGTGAAAATTGTGAAAACAGTAATTTTTTATGAAAATTAAATGAATCGATATAATTATATAACTGCGAAGAGTGATTGGTTTGCTGCGCTTGCGCAAGATGTCGTTAAAATTACATGCGTACTGGACCAAAAATTCACACCGTATCCCTGTTTTAATTATAAAGAAACGTTTGTGTTCTTGTACTCTTGCCATTTCTGTCTGTTCTATTAATTTTTTATTAGTTACTTCTTTTTATGTCGTTGTAATCTGTCGAAAAGAAATAAATACAAAAGGCAAATTTATTTGAAATTTAAAGATGGCCGCATGGCGGGAAAACAGCATGCAGATGTTGCCGATGGATATTTTCTCGACCTGTCCGAATTGAAAACCGTTACGACACTTTTTCTGGATGGTTTCTTCCTCAGAAATATCTATAGAAACCGATACTGTGCAATGAATTGATGCTGGATACAGAACTTGTCGTGAAGATGCTAAAATAATGAGTAAAAAGTACGCAAGCCGGATCTTTTTTAAACTTTGATCGCCATTTACAAGCATTCAGAACCGTAAAGTTTAATAACTGTATACATCGATAGATTCAGGAAACCCTCCTCTATCTTCCATGGCTAAATTGAACTTTCTAGTGTTTTTATTTTTCACGTAATTCCTTATTTTTGCCCTGGATCATGCGTTTTTACAAAAACTCATGTTTTTTGAAAAACTGATGGCAAACTGATAGAACTCTAAAAGAATCACTCAATGGGGATTGCAGATCAGAAAAAAAGTTTTAATTTGTTGGACAATATTATGAACTTGTACGAAATTTTATAACAATACTTACAAACATTTTGACTCAACACAACTTTACTATTCGATAAAATTAAAGTAATAAATATGAATATTTATATATATGAACTAATATTACATTGCTAAGAGTAACCGTAAATACAGAATAGACATTGTACTCAGCTCAAGGGATGCCTTAAGGTAAGGCCCTTAATGTCGTTTTTGTGGAAATCTGATATCGTTATGCTGAACTACATCTCTCTTAACGAGAGCAAACGAACATTTTATTTTACTTACGTGTAATAAGAAACAGGATATTGCATAAAGTATATTGGGGCGCCGCATTCTGGTAACCTGAAACACGATTCACCCAAAAATGAATTTCACCACATAATTAACCTTATTAAATATAAGCTAAATTTCGAAACGATCGAAGTGTTCATCGTAAAATATTTAATTAGTTCTGTTATGGTGGATAATTCTTATAATGGTCCGGGGTTATGTATTATTCAGATAAAATATTTACAAAATCAGTATTCAAATAAAGATGTCAGCTTACTTTCAAATGTTTCTACATTATTTTACTCGACAAGCAAACAATTGTTTCTTATTACTTAAATTATATAATTCTTAAATTATTTTCATATACGATTTGCAATTAAATGATTTTTTATTATATCTTATATTTGTATAATTCTACTTGAAATAATCTTGAAAATAATTTCATTTTCGACAAATTTTTTATTGTCTCTGAATGTTTAGAAAAAAACAGATGTGACAAATACTTCTGAATACTGTTTCTTATATTTACGATAAGTACGAAAATCCCACCCTATTGTACTTTTCTTTTTCGTCCCTTGCATAATAATACTTTAACACAATCGAGAACGGTGTATTTTTATGCAAGACTATCCCGAGTAGTCAACAAGTTTACGTACCAGCTGTATATGACCCACACGTTGAGTCATTTGCTAAACAGGTGTGTACTTTCATTACTCATATGCTGGGTCATCGGTCTCAAAGGTGTTAATAATTTTTATTGAGAAATAGAAATGCTCTATGATTATCGAAACGTGAATTTTTAACTATAATACAGTTAAAGTGGCCCTTTTCGAAACGAATTTAAAATCAGACTTATTTTAAGAGAAAATGTTCTCATGTCACGAAAGAAAATATTGTCGTTTTGTGTGTCAAGCGTCTATAAGCTACAGTGACTAGAACTTAAAATGATGTATTCATTTATTCAAAAGTCAAGAAAAATAACGAATTAATTTAGAATGATTTATTTCAATATAACAACTTCATATAACTTCTATAATATGAATATAGATACAATTCTTAATCTTTTCTTCCATTTTCTGAAAATGCCCCGCAATGACGAGTGCTTGTTAAGACAAAACATTCATTGCATCTAAGAAACTATTTTATATTCTTAACCCAACAAGATACTTAACCCCTTGCCTTGCCTTATAACATCGAGTCAGACTCGTGTTAAATGGAGTAACCATGAATATTATTAATTTTCTTCGAGTCAAAGTGAAATACTATTCTTCTTAACACTTCAGAGTAAATGCACACATGCGATAAGTACAGAATTCTTTTTGTTACTGGGAAACTAATAACAATAAAGTAATTCTGGAGACAGTAGATGTCAAAAAATTCGCAAGGCAAGGTGTTAAAGGAAGAAAAAAAATCCTCCTTTTATTTCTGCCTATAACGATTTCTTTACAAAATGTAATTTTCCATAAGAATCTACAATCTATCGATCGCAATATTATTCAACGACCTTCTCCGAAGGCTGCCCGTTCAACAGGATAAAGATTAATTAAAGTGCGTTGATCTGGACCAGAGAATCACTCCGAAAATTAAGAAGAACTAAACCGGTTCACCTATGACAGCCTTCATTGATGGTCATTCTAAATACGTCCCAAAGTTCCGCCTCTGTCAAGCAAACGGATTAAGGGACCTCGTGAATAAATTGCAGACGATCGGCCTTGAATCAGCTAGTGACAACAGAATCTTGCGTAAGAAAGTAGACGCATGATTGTACCACATGTGCTGCCAATCAGGTCGGATTACGACAATCAAAAACGATTTCCGAACCGTTTCTCATTTGTATCAGCTGTTACACACGATTTCTTACACCGAGTTGCCTGTTCTACTCATCGCATTATTCTCGACGAGTCACTCGAAAATCAACGATCCCAGCTGAAAACAGGCCATCTTAATATCTTCTCCCATTTTAACCTCCTCAGAACCAGTGCGCATTGCAATGTACAATAACTTTTTTTTAAATTCCTTTTCAACCTATTTTGCGTTTTTTTTTAAATCTAATTTTTAGAAAATACAGCATCACAGTACAATGCAATGCAAAAATGGACTGAAAAGTAATTTTATTTAATCGATCAACTGAAATTTCTGAAATATTGTATTGTTATTGCAAATACATATGTATGTGTGCAAAATTTCAAGGGAATCGGTTTGGTAAAAGTGGGACGAAAATTGATTTCAAGATTTTACCCAGACAAATAGAGGAACCAACGTAAATAAAACCGTGTAATAATAAAAAATTAAACGTAAAATAGTTTCAGAACAAACGTTACAAGGTATATTGCAATCTGCACTGGATTTGAGGAAGTTACGGATCGAGAAATGTTTGAAGCACAATTTGAATTGGTTTCGAAAGGGTAATACTGTGGGAGAGAAATAAAATTTTTTTTTAAGGTCATTTTTTCAAGGTCACTGCTGTTTTTTTGCAGGAAAGTATGTATTTTCTTTCTATTGTATCTTGTAGTAGACGAAACAATGCATTCGAACATGCGTGAGTTATGACCTCAAGATAACCTTAGACACTTTAAATAACTATTTAGACTATTTTAAAAATATTCGTTATTTCTTCCCAGCATACCCCGCCATTTTAACTAAACAGAAGATTGGAAAGATTTACGGAATCGAAAATGTATTGCTACCGTATTGGAACTATCTTATTTGCACATCTGATATTCACAAAGTTTGTTAAATGAAAAAACAGAAACTGAAATTCACTATTTGACCATTTTATGTGTAGTCGAATGCTACGACAGCTTTTAATAATATATTGTAGAATTTGAGTAACTACTTGTATGTAAAAAATTGTAAATGAAAAATAATTGTATCTCATGACAAATTTTGTCGTAATTTGAGGTTAATGTTTTTATTTAAGAAAAATAATTTTCATGAAATAAAAGGTAATTTTATTTAAGAAAAACTATGCTAGATATTAATTTAAATATTCAATCTGGTTGCATATATTGTAGAATTTGCTATGTTATGTAAATCCTTTCATGGAAAAGATTGTAGCAGATTACAAAATAAACATTGCCACGCGAAACCATACTTTGTGAGTTGGTTGGCACGATTTTCTAAAAATTGGTACGTGGATTGACTTAAAATTTTACGATTATATAATGTATACTCTTGTAACTTCGACTTTTATACACGTCTGTGGTGAAAATCTCACTTTTCTAAACAATATTATCTTATTGTATTTGGAGATAGATAGGAATATTAATTATGTATATATTTATTATATTCATTTGTATTAATTCTATACAAACAAATATTCCTTACATTTTTCAGTGTTTGCTTCATTTGAAAAAAAAAATGTAATTCTTAATATTTTAATTTTTATTTACGATAGATCAGAATAATTAATCTAGTTCCACAATATGTATATCTATAAACACTTTTCTAACAAAATTTTAATTTTAATTTTCACATTGGTTTTTGAATATTTAAAAAAAATGTAATTTCAGTTTTTGATAATATGCTACATTCCATCTAGATAGATTCCAAATAGGATCTAGATAGAATCTAGATGGAATCTAGCATATTACCAAAAACTGAAATTACATTTTTTAGATTCTATCTAGATTGTATGTAGATTCTACCTAAATTCTATCTAGACTTCATCTAGATTCTATCTAAACTTTATCTAGACTCTATCTACATTTTATCTAGGTTTTATCTAAATTCTATCTAGATCCTACATTATCTACAATTCTAGATAATGGATTTACCTATCTCTGTCTTGAACGTACTAAAGTATCGTGGAGTATAATAAATATATAGTGTAGTAAGTATTATAGTATATAACAATAACGGTTTTTGGTTTGCAGAAGATCGAATTACGGTTCAAATGAAAGTGTGAATAAAAGCAATGAATAGTTTATGTTTGGACACGTGATATACGTGTACATCGGTTAGGTGAGTCTGTAGTCTAGTCATGCATTTAACAACATCAGAGCTCTCACGTGGCGAAGCCATCAACATTGGCTCGGCTTAATGTCAACCTCAGTGTATGCTCTTATTTCATTCAATGCTTTGTCTTCGTTTTTGTCATGAACATACATGTATATTTAAGGAACAGATGTTCGACACCATAAACAATGTTGTAATGAACAACTTCATCAGAAGGAATGAATTAAGAAAGATTTAATTAATTATACTTCTTCAATTAAGTTTAAAGTTTAAAACTTAATTATTTTAAGGTTAAATTTAATTTCTATAACTTTGAAGGCGTTTAAATTTAATATAACTTAACATTTTAATTTAACTTAAGTTAAACTAAACTGAGTTTTTTAACTTAAAGTTTAACATTTAACGTTTAAACTTAAGTTTCTAAAATTCGAATATGCACTAAACGTAACAAGGCATTACGAAATTTTTGAAAGTCTAAAAGAAATAGTTTTTAATAAGTTTGGTGGACAACAAACTTATAGTACTATGAAGTAAAAAACATGGCCCAAAATATATAATTTTTATTTTCCAGTATGCCTCAAGAGGTTAAGGTCATTTCAAGGTCATGATGCCACAGCTCGTTGAATTCATCTTTAGAACCACTACAACGTCACATTGTTAAAAAAAAACAGAATATAATATACAAAAAAAAGTACCAATGACCTTAAAATAACCTTCAAGTTGACCTTGGTGGAGACTTTTTCTATCATCAGCAGATACAAATCTCGAAATCAAATAAATTTCTCTTGTTAGTATATTTATTTTCTTAATTTCAATACTTCTGGAAATAATTTAGTTCTTCTTTATACATGAGACACCCTGTGTGGTCGTAAAGAAGACCCTTAAAACACGGGTCTTATTGCTGCAACAGGACGCAGGACTATGTACATTATTACGTTTCAGCACATCAGAACGATAATACCGTTAACTAATGGCAATTCCTTTCCTAACAGAATAGCTACAAATTTTAACCATTATTTGCACTGTTGAAACTTCTTTTTTACATTTGACCATCGTGCATACTGTTCAATAAATTGTTGCATTGCTGTTTCTTGAATTAAACTTGGTCTAAGCTAGAGTCGAATTAAGGAAATACACTTACATATTCCTTGACGATTATACAGGGTGACCCATTTAAATCGACCCACTCGATTATTTTCGAAACTGTTGACGATATCAAAAAATGGTTCAGACAAAAGTTAAATGGTAACAATTCTCTGTGAACCTATACAGATCATATGAGGGTCAACGTTGTTTGTTTTACGTGGAATCGTATATTTTTTAATGCACTATTTGATGCTACTCGTTATTCCCTACAAAAAGTACTAATTCACTTATGACGAATTAGTGCATTAAAACATACACAATGCCATTTAAAAATATAAAGGTGACCTTCATATGACCTCTACGCGTCCCCAGAGATAAAAGTTACTTACTTTGGAAAGTGTTTAGCCTAGTAAAAAAGCTTCACCTACAGAGCTCCAGCGCAGTTTTGAAAAAAGAAAAATATGACGTCTTAAAGACGCCTATTTTACGGCTATTTTAGGTCTAAGGCGTCTTTAAACCGTCTTCAAGGCATCATGTGCTATCTGGGATGTGTACAATAAAGGCCTTTAAACAGATCTTTCATTTATTTAATTAGTTATCCAGAAGAAATTGTCAAAGTGACACTATGTTTCCAAACCGCTAGAGTGGTTTTACCCCTTAATTGCATGTAAAATGCGATAGTAAGTATAGCAGAGTGAGAAAATTCGACGTGACGTTGTTCCACGTTACAATCTCGTCCTGGTGAATGAGAAATAACCGTTTCCAAGATCCATCGGTAATTAAGACTGATTTACAACGTGTTTTCCATAACAAAAGGACAACCGCGGGGAATTCCGCATAATTTGTGTGTGAAGTGCATTCCATCTACCTAACCCTATCGTTAACGTATCGTTCACCTTCCTTTTATCAACACAATTTCGACGGCGCCCAGATAAACGGCCCCAGCTCCTTTCTCCGGGGTACAACGAAGGTTAACCAGCTGTTTTTTATTTCAACTTTTAACTAACTTACCGGCTTTTATCGGAACAGACGGATATTTTGTATGTTTGCTGGATGAACTTTTTCCTGGACAACGCGTGTATCCGCTTTCGACGGCGATATTGTCTTTCGAAATACTAAATGATCGGTAGATCACGGATTTTATGCAAAAAAAAAAAAATAAACTTGACCTTCATACGTCCTCTACGCATACACCTACAAAAAAACAATTGGTACTAAATTATGTCCCCCTCGAAACTATTTAAATTTTGTTCCGTATATTTTCCGGAATCATGAAGAACTTCGGAGGTATCCGAGGGGATCGACTGAAAGGGACACCCTGTATATATTAATCGCTATCTTCGTATATTTTCATGGTGGCAAAAAAATTGAACACTCTGTATGTTACTACGAAGACTTGCTTCGTTCAATTCGATGCCCTTGATCAAAATAAATATAACACCCTGTATATTGAGAAATTGTAAATTAATAAATACAACGTATCATAGATCCATGCAAGTAGTTAAAATAAATGAAACGCCCTGTATATTGAGAAATTGTAAAATCATAAATACAACGTATCATAGATCCATGCACGTGGTCAAAATAAACGAAACACCCTACATATTGAGAAATTGTAAGATAATAAATGTAATATATCATAGATCTATACACGTGGTTAAAATAAATGAAACACCCTACATATTGAGAAATTGTAAGATAATACATGTAATATATCATAGATCTATACACGTGGTTAAAATAAATGAAAGACCCTATATATTGAGAAATTGTAAGATAATAAATGTAATATATCATAGATCTATACACGTGGTTAAAATAAATGAAACACCCTATATATTAAGAACTTGTAGAATGATAAATACGACGTATCATACCTGGATGTATGCGTGTGGTAAAAATAAATGAAACATCCTGTACATTGAGAAACTGTAAATCAGTAAATACAATATATCGTGGATCTATGATACTTCTTGCATAAATTATTGCTTTGTATGTGACCTATAAATGTACAGAATGGTTCAAAACAAATGTAAAATACTTTTGTATACTTCATAGAATAGATTTGGGAAGTTACTCGGAACAACAAAGATGCTACATGTGCACAGATCCTATTCTCAATATTTAAGTAATACAACCGTTTAAAATTCGTATGAATAATGTATTGTATTGTGTACATGATCCGTTGATTCCCCAGTAAAATTCCTACTTTCAGGCACAGAGAAATGCATTCCGAGCACAACTATTATAAAACTGAACTGTAGATAAATGATATTCCATATTCTCTTGCTCACGCTTTTTTACTCCTTAACCCCTTCAAGACATACGGGAACAATACGTTCCAAATTAATTTTTGCAGACTGTTGGAACATTTGCTCTCAAATACACAATTGTTTTAGTCTCGATGACTTTTTGTTATTTCGCACATAACCTCTAATTTTAAGACTAATATCTTATTACACGAGCCGTTATTAGTAACTACTACTTGTTGTCTGTATTTAAATTCATGGAATTATTTTCAACTTATCCACTGGTCATTTTATTTTTCTGAGTCACCTGAGGCCTGCTGGGACATATGTCGGTGATTTTAAAATGAATGTTTATCTCGTTTCGACAATTAGTTCCCTAATATTGAAATATAAATCGAAGTAACATAAAATAAGAGAAAAACTCAATTTTTGTTGTTTTTTTTCACTTACACGACTTTCATAATCACCAGTACATATAGGGGTGGTTTATATTTTCAATTTTCAAATCGTCTTCGCGGCACCCTCCAAAATAGTTCCAATCTTACAATTAATAAAAAAATAATCTGTGTAATGTTTAGTTCACATGTGATTGGTTAATGTATTTGTACAATGGTGGAAAACGAACAGTTTTGTTTGTTATATAAAGTGGAAAATGTGAGGCTTGGCGTATGTATATTGTTTTCTGAGATTCTTGAAAATCAGCGTCAGCATACAGTAAATCTTCGATGAGTGTTCGAAGGTGTAACGCTGACTTTTTAATGATGTCTAGCACAGTGGCACAACTTGAAATTCTGCAGCCAATGAAATGTGTTTCAACCGCATATGGCCATTATTTATGAAATATTTAATGTTCAGTGCCGAGGAGCCTTCGAACACTCATCGAGAATTTCTTGTACAATAAAAAAAATGGTCTTAGGACTATGAATGTTTTGCACGTGATGTATTGCTATCCAGGAATCCCTTTTATGATATTTTGCTGACCGTATTAACGGCCCAAGACGCGTCTGACAAAGTGCATTAAGTCACGCCCACCTTTTGTAAAGGACTAATGGAACTGTATGACCCACTTTGCAACTTACAACGAATCTTCTTTTTTTGCAAAAGTTCAGTGTATATATGTACATATGAAATGATACATTCTTTTCGTTACTGTATAAACATTTCGGTGACTGTATTCATCGATGGGTCGTCAGTAACCCAGTCATAGGAATACTAGGGCGACATGTAACACTCAAGGAGACTTCGATAGCTTAAAAATTCCGATTTTTTAAACGCTTCACATGTTTGTAGGGCACCCGAATAAAAGTATCCGACAAATTTTGTTTTTTAGAGTGAGTACACCCCCTAAAGGTTAACGTGGGTTTTCCTATTTCCCTGTATATCGTGAAAACTATAATAAATATATAAAAATTGTTACAATAAAAATTGAATGGCTTCTTGTGCTCAATAAAGTTGTGCAATGAAATTGTTAAGAATTTGTTTATTTATTTACTTATTTATTTAAACGACAAATTTTATAACAATTTAATTGCACAGTTTTATATCGTTTAAAAAGCTATTTAAATTTCCTTGTAACAAATTTTTTATATCTACTATAATTTTCAAAATATACAGAAAAATAGGAAAACGCACATTAATTTTTAAGGAATGTTTTCACCCGAAAAGGCCATTACGAACCAGACAGTAGCAGAAAAAAAAGCAAAACAATCTGAATTTTCGGGTTACCAAAGTTTCCTTGCTAGTAGAAAGTAAGTGTAATCTTTTTCGTGCCAAGAAGTTCGTACTCGCGGTTTCCGGTTACGTGATAATATATCAATGCACACCCTGAATCAAGTTACCGGGCTGAAAAACCTGGAGGCACGACGTAATATACGAGAAGCTTGGCGCAAAGAAAGAAATCTCGTTCCTGTGAGTGCATTCCAAAGCGTAATTTATGTCTCCGATTTGGGGGTCAATTTCGAAAATATTTGAGAAAAATAAACGACTTTTTGTGGTCTCATTAAGTCGAGAAAGAAATATAATGTAGACACAAATTAGACAGAAATGTACTAAAACTGCAACATATCCGTTAATTTTACACATGTAGTTAACGTCGAAGTCATAATTTGCAATTATAATTTATTATTAGTAATATAGGTACTATAGTTCATGTTATACTCAATCGAGAAATTTTACAAAAGCACACACATAGAATTTTGTGCAAAAAGTAGTTAAATCTGTGTATAAAAGAATTAAAACGTACGATAAAATTCGGAGGATATTGGATAAAATTTTTAATTCATTGTAAATCTATAGTAAATCTGCTTCCAGAGATGACAATACTATTTTAAATAAATTATGTACAATTTTTTATTTGCATGCATCGTAATTTATTATAATATACATATATTACCCAGTGGTTACACTAACTCAAAATATAATTATTATTGCTATCTTTAACATTGATTAAATATGCAAAATCTGTTATATCTTGTAGGTAATTGCATACTTTTGTGATTAACTGTGTACCTTTTTATCATTTAAAAACAAACACAGGGAACTTATAAAAAACATGCAATTATAAATCAATAACAATATTCTATAAAATTAGTAATTAAATTAGAATTTTACGTTTTGCAACAAGATTTTCCTTTTATTCGACACCTGGACGTAAACATGAAAGCAATTATGCATACGCGTGTATTAAGCAGTCAGGAAAAAAAGTACGAGCACGATCTTCAATCACAATTAATCTTTCAGCTGACTGTAATACACGCTGAATTCGTAAAGCAGATTACCTTGATTGGAAAAATCACCGCAGTAGGTTAATATTTTCATTGTCACTCTGACATTTCTTAATATCCCATCTGAAGACATCGAGTCCATTATGTTACATATAAAAAGATACTTTTTTTGTAGAGGTAGTAGAACGAGATATTATAAAATAAATTATATAACATCTTTATAATTTCTAAAAAATTGACGAATCAGTGAATTAGTAAAATTTGAACAATTTGCTACAGATTAGTAAAATTTGTTAAAAAATGATTAAGACAACGTTTAATTAAAACAATAAGCAATGTTAGAGAGATCGAAGAAAAGTGAAATGTGAAATTAAGAAATCAATCCGTAAAACGATATTCAATTTTGAAAAATCAGTGGTAAAACAGTATAATTAATTTTTAATCTGTACATTTGTTTAGTATCCATAAAATAAATAGCTTGTGAAAATAAATTTTGTGTTATTAAAAAATGTTTAAGGTATGTAGATTCAAAGTGATAAACTATTTCGCTATTTTGTATTTCTTATATTTGTATAACTATCCACAATTTTATAAATTATTAAATTGGGGATATTTATACAAATATAATAAATACAGAAAGTGAAACCACACAGAAATCTCTTTACTCCATTAACAGTTCAATCAGGTGTCAACCTTTCTTTTTAGAGCCGTGTATGCTAGGAATGCACAAAATCTACAGTCTGGTACTGAACCTGTTACGTATTATCATGGGACGTACGATTTAGATGTCACAAAATACAGATTTAAATTTCAACGAAGACCAAACAAAAAAATTTACCAACGTTAAAATTTGGTAAATCTACTATTAATAATATTAAAGAAATTCGTAAATAATTCCATCATGCGAATATGAATCACGTGTCACAAATTGTATTGTAATTTTTAATTTCACAGAATTTTTGTTTTTAATGTTCATAATTCGTGTCCATACGTAACTTAATATAAAAATACGTTCTATCTAAACCGTTCACGTGTCTCGGTTATAAGATGACAGTCAAAGGAGCTGAAAGGATTTTAAGGAGGACATTGGCTTCCCGCATCATGGGGATTGTCGAAGGTTGATGATGACTGGAATCTGGATGCACACGTTATGAATCATATCAGACACCATTGTCGTCGACGTTATTTCACGTCGTTATCGTAGTGTCTTGATTTTCGTATGGCATACACAAGTAACGGACAAAAATTTTCCCATTTTTCGGATTCTTTATACTCCTATTATTTCTTAATGTCAACTTAAAACTTTAATGTGTTGGGTTTTATATAGCTTTGAATTCTCTATCAGAATATTATATTAAACAATGCTAATGTTAAAAAAAATAATAAAAATAAAATAAATCAGAAAAATGCTAACTCTTTTGTCCTCTACTGTATGAACCCTTGAAAACAATAATTGTATCAGTCTATTTTTGATAAATTTTAGGTAACCCTTAACAGGGTGAGCTGGGGTTCGCAGAACTTTCATAAATATTTGTAGAATATTTTATTTTTATTGAATATGTTGCTTAAAAAGATGTTTGTTTGTTTCGTACATGAGAATGTAAAACAACTAATTGTGTAACAAGTAATATAACCTCACCAGTTAAGGGATAACATCATAGGAAAATAGACCTAACCTCAATCTATTTATCTTGTGCATAACTACTGTATGTCTAGCTTCACCAATTATTCCACAAGGGGTGTTGAGTATATCATCTCAGTATGAGTTAATATTGAGATCTATATCAACATTAGAGCTGTAAGTATTCGAATATCTGAATATGCGAATAGTAAATTATTCATATTATTTGAATATTCGAATAATAGAAGTGATGGAATTTTGGATTGTACTGAATAGGAATTTGAAAAACAAATAATTGTAATGACCAATACGAAAGGAATTTCACGATAAACTGTGAAAAAATATATTATGTTCAGATTCCTATTCAGTACAATAAAAAATTCGATCACTTCGAATATTCGAATACTCCGAATATTACGAATAATTCAAGTATCAAATTCGAATTCAACTGCTATGAATATCGAATATTCGTAACAGCCCTAATCAATATAATTATCCAGATATACTGAATATAATCACCAAAGTCAATTATGGTGTCATCATACAAAAATTCAACATCTAGATAAAGAGTTTCCAATAACGAATAAAAGATAAAAAAAAACTACTTGGTGATTTTTAATAGTTTAAACGTGGAAATACCAATTTTTATAATAAAATAATACTTCCTTTTGAATGAGTCGACATTTGGCAAGCATTTGTTTAATCTCATTAGGATGATGCTCTTAGATATTGCACTATGTATTATTCAAATAAAATTGTGACAACGGGTGTAACTTACAATTTCGAGTCTTCTGCTAAATTCCAGCATATTTGTTAAAACATATAATGGTCGATTTGCTAGAGTGTTCAACTAAGAAAATTTTTGAAATTTTTTATGATACAAAATTATCAATTACTCCACTATTTACCAATGAAAAAATTATTTTCTTTTACAATTTCGCTATTAGTCTTTAGGTTCTGAGGATATCTAATAAAATTCTGGTTCTATGTATTTCTCACTATTTACAAAAGGGTTAAAACGGCTCTACTTTTAATTATGATATTGTTCCTGTTAATTAATATAATTTTATAATAAACACATGTTTTTATCTTTTAGTTAAAAATAGCTCACTTTTAGAGTTAATATCCGCAGATACCTCAAAATGAACGTTTCTTCTAGGAAACCGATGATATAATTTTTAACAACATTTACAAACTTGCATACATTAGATAGATAAACGTTATTAACATTTCGAGTGTATCTCTGAAACGTAAAGATGTTCCCTAGATAACTATAAGGCGCTCAAAATGATTCTATTACGCAAATTCATGTACGCTATTCGCATGCAGGATTCCTAGCTTTCATATTTAAGAAACACAAAACACAATTCCCTTTCGATCTAAGATCGACGCGAAATTCTTTGTGAAAACCTTTGAATATTTATTGAACGTAACACCAGAAGAGCTCTAACAATAAGTGACAATAGACGACGAATAAAAGGCATCGACGAACAATGAACGCTAGCTAGTACATACATCAGAAATTCGAATGCTACTTAATTCTAGATTCTTTCGTTAATACATTGAATACCACAATTTTTACTTTTGGGACACTATCATGATAGAATGCATTGTTAGGTACCTTGTGATTAACAAACACTTACGCGTTAACTTGAATACTCATTACTAGACTATGGATTTTATGCATTTATCAGTACATTGAAAAAATTTTATTTCATAACACCTTTTTTTTACATCACTATTTTCTATCAAAAACCTTTTTCTTTAAGAAACTTCTATTTTTTACTATTTTCCATTATTTGACACTATTTTATACCATTTATAACATTTATACCATTTGTACCATTTATACCATTTGTACCATTTGTACCATTTGTACCATTTGTACCATTTGTACGATTACGTATTTACCAATATGTTATAATACGTAAATGGCGCAAAAAGATACGTCATATTTTCGTCGAACGGAATATTACGGAGGTTGACCTTAGACGTTCACGACGGGGCCGTATGTTGTTTTCCTCGCCATGGGGCGGGTCTATTATTTACACTTCCATCAGGCGGCGGTGATTTGAATTCAGTTGTATATTACTCCATTAACAATTGTATGCTTTTTCATAAAAATAAATAATTTTTTTAATGTGATGAATTAAATAAATTTGTTAATTTTTGCGCTCTTTTTAGAAATCAGCCGCCTTTGTGTTCATAATGTTTCAAAGAAATTTATAAAATAAATAATTTTCTTAATGTAATGAATTAAATAAATTTGTTAATTACAGTAATCAATTTTTTAATTGGTATGAATAGTATTAATTAATATATACATTTAAGTGGTAACTATTTAAATTCAAGCAACAGTCCAGATTCGGTCCATTTTCAAACTTCCTAATTTATTAACAAAATAAAAACAGATAGAAGTGATTAAATCCGTTTGTACCACCAGTGGTGCATCTCGCCGTCGTGAAGGTGTTAAGGGGTTAAAACAGCAGTTTTCCGTAAAATGATGATACTCTTCGTCATCGACAATTAAAAATAGTTTTCCTTCAAATAGATACACTGTTCACAATAATTATAGAAACTCTGGAAATGGCTCTGATAATTGAGCCATTCATTTACGAAAGTGATTAACTCCACAAATCAATAATTATAAAATTTCTCGAAGTTGATAGACATCACTTTGAGCATTTATTAAAATATACTTTATATAAATTAAAAACAAGTGAAATATTAAAAATGCTCACCTTAGGTGGGACATCCTGTATAACATGACACGACGGAAATGAACATTGTTTTCGCTCATGGTTTCGCATTTGTTTCTGTTTTACAAAAATCCCGAAAATTCACGACTGCCTCGCACAGAAGCTACACTTGAAATGTGCTTCGAGGATTGTGCACGGCCACTAGGTCAAAAGGAGGTCTTATTACTCAGGTAAGAAGGGAATAAACACATTACACGTCCGAAACGACACGAATTTTTCGTGCGACCTAATACATACTTTCTTTTGTTCGATTAAATTTTACGAACTTACTTAGGCCAAAAAAAATTTCTGTAATTTAGCAGGCATGAAGATGCGGGATCCATGAATATTTAAACAAACTGTAAATCTTTCTTGATCTCCATTACCTGTTTAACGGTGTTTGACGGGTATACTTGTTATGAGGAAATGACCATTTTGTGGGTAATGACGAATATGCTCGTTGTGTGAAAAAATAAATTATATTTTGTTATAAAAATTGGAATTTTAGTAAAAATTCCAAAATATATTTCTTTTATTAGAATAAATGAATCAAATTGTGTAAGGTTTACGTGTATGTGAATTTTTCCTATTTTCTTTAATTTTTTAAGTTTGTACCAATAATATTTCTTATATTAATAAATTTTGGAATAATAGAATTATTGGGTTTTTAAATAAGCTAACACGTAGTATTTGCCATTCTGTTGTTTCATTTAATTCAAACTTATACTAGATACATTTATTCTGCGTTTGACTTTTAAAGGGTTAAATAAATCAAATTTAGTAACAGAAAAGTAATGTTCTATTATCCGAACACTTATATCTTTATTAGTTCGGATACGGAAGGCTCTACCGCATTTCATTTTATGGACGGAATATTCAACTTTCGCCCAAAACAAGCAGGTGGAAAGTTGCAGAAAATGGATTGTTCGGTATTTATATACGTCACTAAATTGCATAAAATATCGTTACATGTGCATATAACCTAATAATAATTTACAAAGATCGTTTAAGTTACACAGCAGTTCGTGAATATTATAAACAACAAATCTTCTATTTCTCTCTTTATTGTTGCGGCCCATTTAAATGGTGCTTAAGTAAGCATCAACAGAATGCAATCATAAAAACTGCATTCCGTATTTAACGAATATATTAAAAACTTTTGTGTAGCGACACTTAATATGCTGAACAAAGAAACATACAAGACCGTTCAAAAGTTTCGGCCAGCAGTTACATAAAATCTCGAAAAGTCAAGTTATAGATTTTTTATTAGAATCACATACATATATATGTACAGGGTGTCCCATTTAAATCGACCCACTCGAATATCTCAAAAATTGTTGACGATATTAAAAAATGTTTCAGACAAAAGTTAAATGATCTCAGATGGCACATTTCATGAAACTTTTTTTTGTGATCGCGTAGGGGTCATATGAAGGTCAACTTTGTTTTTTAAATGAAATCGTATATGTTTTAATGCACCAATTCACCATAAGTGACTTAGTACTTTATGTAGGAAATAACGAGTAGCATCAAGTAGTTCATTAAAAAATATACGATTCCATTTAAAAAACAAAGTTGACCTTCATATGACCTCTGCGCGTCCACATACAAAAACATTACTCGGATCAAAAGGTGTGCTCTCTGGTACCATTTATCTTTTGTTTGAAACATTTTCTAATATGGTCAATAGACATTTTCTAATATGTCAAATAGTGGGTGGATTTAAATGATACACCCTGTATATTATACATGACAAAACCAACTTGAAAGTAACAAAAAGCCTTATTCTTATTGAATTTTTACCTCACCTAAATGACCACCTTTATGTTCAGTAACTTCCAATGAAATTTCTGACATTCTCTTTATTAATTTCTTAAAATATTCTTTGTTTTCCCATTCTGCTTCAAAATATTCCGAGAGTTGTATTGTACACATACACACAAATAGCATGCACATAGAAGAAATTCGACAAAATAATGAATTTTTGAGAAATGTGGTTAGAAAAAACAATATTTTATCTGCAAAGCTAGTTAAAACATCCAATACACTTTTATTTACGGGCGGTTGCTTTCGACATATGAACAAAGGATAATTCTGTCGATTTCTCGTAAGGACAATTTGTTTAACGAAAAAATATAATTGCCTCCAAACTTATAATTTTCAAAGGAAATTTTGCACAAATACAGGATGATTTTTTATAAAATTAGTCATGTGAATATGTACATTACAATGTTAGTATAAGTAAGTATGTATACAAAAGTATACTTGGTACGAAAACTGTTCGGAAACAAGTGCTTTTTAAATACGGATACTTTGTAATATTTAAAAATTATAAATTAGTTTTAAAATTAAAAATATTTTACCATTGTAAATTAATTTTAAAATTAGTAATATTTCGATTTTATCAAAACAATAAACAAATTAAAAAAGCAAAGAGAAATCGGTAGCGATTTGCTACTAACAATAAGTGTACACTTGTGCATGTGCGTCAACTTTACCCCATTGATTAGATTGCAAAGTCAGTACGAATAAACCCTGAATGGTTTCCATGATAAACACTACACCAACGAAAACGTATTTAAAACAGAGTTGGTCAGAATTTTATTTAAATAATACATAGTGAAAAACATCTAAAAAGTGTCTAAAAACGTTATTGTAACCTTTAAACATCTAATGAAATTAAACAATTGCTCGCTAAGTGTCTATTACAGAAGAATGTACGATTTTATTATAAAAATTGGAATCTTCACGTTTAATCAATTAAAAATGACATTTATTCTTATTAAAAATGACGATACATTCGTCTATTCTAATATTTGTTTACATTTAAAACTACCAATTTGTTCATTATTCGAAACTCCTTATCCAGATAATAAATTTGTCCATCTCCGATTTAAAGTAAATATCCCACCAATATATCACATTCATAATTTCAGTATAACCGAAAAAAATTCCGCTGGATGTTACGCGAACGCAATTTTTCATTCGGTGAAATTACCGATGTGGATGGTCAGTAAGATAATAAATAACGTGTAATCGGTAGTGCAAGAACGGCCGAGTACTTACCGGTGTGCACGTGATCGGGGTAGTAATTGCGTTCGGCCGGACGATTATGTAGGTGAAAAGCCGTCTTGTCGTTTCACGGAATTTCGGAAGAGATGAAATTCGAAAAAAAAAAAAAAACAAGGAAACTCCCTTTCTATCCACGTGGCCACATTCGATTCTGGTGTTTCACGTTTCGAAGTTGTTTAATCAAGGAATACACTTTTGTGATCCCGATGATCGGGGTCGGTGTCTAATGGTAATGGTACCAGTTCGAAATCGGCCAAAGTCTCCGCCGCGGACGGCACGGCAGCACGGCACACACGGTATAAGTTGTCACGATGCCACCCGATCGAGCGAACCGACTCGAATGCGTGGCGCGAACGAATAATACTTGCGACGGCGGCGGCCACGGAACCAGCGACGGTTCACCGGTGCCGAAAAACTTGACCACCTACCACTACCCAGTGGACAAGAGCAAAGGACTTGAGGCGTGGTTTGCAGACACATTAGGATGATGCGCGTGCCGGAAAGGCCCGTGGGACTGATACACTCATCGAAAAATCAGTGGTAAGTCGAACTTCTGTGGAGTCTGAATTAGACTTGCTGGAATTCGAAGGAATTCGAGTGCAGGTATTGGAATTCGAAAAAATTCAAATGTAAGTCTCATTGGAATCGGAAAGAATTCAAGTGCAAGTCTCATTGGAATTCGAAAGAATACAAGTGCCATTTTCATTGGAATTCGAAGGAATGCAAGTGCAAGTCAGTTTGAATCAATTCCATTTCCACCAATTCAATAAAGTTCTCCAAAAAAACAGCAGCAAATCGAAGGAGTCTTCGGGTCATCCGAATTCCAATGAGACTTGTTGGAATTCGGAAGAATTCAAGTGCCATTTTCATTGGAATTCGCAAGAATTCAAGTGCAAGTCAGTTTGAATCAATTCTATTTGCACAGTTGTATAAAGCTTTCCACAAAATCGGGGGCAGGTCCAACTCCGGAAGAGTCAAAATAATTTTACCAGTTAAGTAATGTTCTTCAATTAGTTTAGTAAAGATTTGATTGTTCCGAATGTGACGATGGAACTGTCTTGTTGCACTTGACTAGAATTCACTTACACTTGACTGCACTTAAATTCTTGTGGATTCCAATAACACTCGTTAGAATTCGGAACAATTCAAGTGCAAGTGTCAATTGTAATTGTATCAATTGGATAAAGTTTTCCAAAAAGTTTCGTAACGTTTTCACCGTTCCAAGTTTGATAGTGCAACGGTCTTGTTGTACTTGACTTGAATTAACTTGCATTAGAATTCTTTCGAATCGAAAAAAGTCTTTCACATGAATTCTTTCAAATTCTAATAAGACCTACATTTGAATTCCAACAAGTCCTATTGACATACGGAAGAATTAAAGTGCAGTCAAGTGCAACAAGATAGTTGTACTATTAAATTAGAAACAATTAAGACTTTACCAAACCCTTTGTAGAACTTTATTAAATTGGTACAATTGGAATATATTTAAAAAAAACTTGCTTAGTCTGAAATTTGTACGTGTTATTCAGCACATCAGTGGCTATCGCAGGGACCACGGAAACCTTTTTTGATCAACAATTTCATACTCTTTACAATACAAAATGACTAAAAAAATTCACCAAATTTCGACATTTGAGCTTTAAACCTCCGCTATTTTCTTTATATTTTGACGGTCAAGATAATTTCGGTTCAAAATAAATTTGATTGAAATTGAAAAATCAGTTCGAATTTTTTTATTCTGATACTTCGTTTTCACGGAATCACCTACGCCAACACTAGATAATTCTTTCAAAGCGTTCACTTCAATGCGATATATAAATAAAAAAAACTGTTTCAAAAAAATTATTTATACTCTCAGTAAGTATATTAATAAATAGACAACACTTCATTTATGTTGAATATTTCGTTCACTGAAATCAAAATCCCAAAAAATGATCATTTTTCAGGGCTTCATAGTTGCTGGACCCCCTAATAGCACATCACATTACGAACAAACACCGAAATTTTACTTTCTCTGCCGTAGTACGTTACAATAATTGATACCTGTATTGTCATTCGCGGCACGAAAAGCAGTGTGGTATTTTAAAACCAAGTTGACAAAAACTGTACAAAGGGGAAAGCCAATTTCTCGAGCCTATTTGTATGTTGTTTTTTCTTGTTACGTGTATCGATGAACGTGAACGCCTTAAACTTATCGAAGTGCATTCATTAACGAAAAAAATGAACGTTGGAAAGTTATGTATTATCGTCGGTATCTATTAACGTCTATTGATTTGTTATTCCCAATGTAGAAACAAAATTAATTCTAAAATTTAAACGATTGAAAATGAGAAACAAAAATATTGTAGTACGTCCAGCGTTCGAATTGATTGACAAGTCATGTAAACTCCCGTTTATAAGTATTAGGACACTTATCGAATATGACGTAAGACATTACGAAATTATTGTTGACTTTTTGAAATCAATATTGTCTGGGAGATATTGACGCTCGATGGACAACACATACGACAATGTCAAGTAACAAAAGTGATCCAAAATATACAGGGTGTCCCATTTCAGTAGATTCCCTCGAATTTCTCCGAAATTATTCGTGATATCAGAAAATGTTTCGAACAAAAGTTAATTGGTCTCAAAGGGAATGTAATTTGATGTAATTGTTTTTGTACAATAGATACAAAAATTTTAAAAATGCAGTAAAAAATATGTGGAAACATGAGTTATTTGCAATATATGTAACTAAGAATATAATTCATTATAAAACAATGAAAAATACGGGCGAAATGGAGTCACCTTATCTATGTGTGTTTCCTTTCAGACCCACAAATCGCACATCTGTTTTGTAGCTGGAGGTGCAGAGGACATATAAAGGTCAACTTTATTCTTTTTAATAGAATCATGTACTTTTTAATACATTAGTCGATCGTTAAGATAAAGCTCAATGTGTGTACATAATGCTATATACAGTAACTCCTCGATAAGTGTTCGAAGGAAACGTGAAATATTTCATAAACTAATGGCCACATACGGCTGAAACAAACATCATTGACTTCAGAATTCCAAGCTCTGTCACTATGCTAAACCTCATTAAAACGGAGCCTTCGAACACTCATCCAGGATTTACTGTATCAGAATTAATATACAGACTAAATGAGTTGTGGATAGCCTGTAAGGAGCTCCTCCTATGGATAACACTAAGATCATAAAAATCAAGTTTGGTTTAGAATCTGAACGAAATTACCGACAATTAATGCCCTGCAGATACTTAAAACTCTCTTTAATAATTTAATATACCTTATTTCGATTCTCGGATCAGCTTTTTGTAATAAAATTCCAATAGCTATATATTGGGCTTGCATTCACGATATTTATCTGAACATTATCTCTGAATATCCACAGACTTTATTGTATACATATACGTATGTGACTCTGTAGCAATATCGCCAAGTGTGTACAGGGTCTAAGTGAGACAGAGCAACAGGAAGCGCCTCGTTGGGGATGCGCAACTATGTAAGTGCACAAAAAGAGTAACACACTAGCGGTATTAAAAGTTTTTGTATATTTTAAGTATATACAGGGTGTCTCATCTAACGTGAGCACCTTCAGTATCTACCTTGTTTTTGGAGGTACAAAAAAATGTGAGGAGACAATCTTATTTGATTGGAAAGGGCAAATAGTGTGATAAATTTTCTAAGTCATCGGTGTTTTTTTAAATGGGACTACATATTTTTATCATCGTGGCGTAATAATTGAAGTCAAGACCAATCCAATGACCTATAGTAGTGTGACCTTCATTTGACCTTCAGTACGAAAAGTGCACAAATGTAAAGTAGATTTAAATAATGAAGCAACTACAATAGAGGAATTGGTGCACAATGTGTCGACAAAAATGTGACAACACTTTGAGTATTTATTATAATAATTTTTCTGAAAATCAAAAGTAAGTGAGATATTTAAGGTACTTACTTTAGGTGTGACACCCTGTATATCCTCTTAAGTCTTGTACATCTTAAATGTATTACCAAGGTGTTGGTGATGCTTTTTCCAATCAAAGTGAACCCAAACATGACTCTATTAATATATTAACACATTGACTGCAAAAATTTAGTACTATTGGAACAATATCTGTTAAGTCTTTTCTATTAAGAATATAACTATTTGCATGTTGTCTTGTGACCTCTTTATTCGAACCATTACTCTATCATTATTTATATTTACGAAATTGTGGATGTTACTGTTTAGGAGTTAAATATTTTTTTATTCGATTCCACTTCGTAAAGTCCATTAACGACAACAGTGACAGCCAACGTATCAATAAGATATTGTACAACCTGTATTTCGATAAATTCGAATAATCCAGGTTCTACAGTTTTATTAAAAAATATCTGAATAACATCATATTTGATCTTAGTTTTATTATTAACACATTCATATTAACAAACAATATATTTCGTGTTTTCTTCCACGACGTGTCAAAGATTAACAAATGAGTTGTTCACAGTTCACAGGACTAAGTGGTTAACACCATTTCTCAATTTTTTCAAATTTCAGTGCCAAGATTCACAAATGAGCCGTTCACAGTTCACAGGACAAAAAACTTAGATGGGCGATTAAACTTTTTGTATATATTAAAATAAAATTTAAATATAAATTTTATGAAGTTAATCACTCTGAAAAATGAACGGTTCAAATGTCTCACAGCATGAAGTGCTGTCAAACGTCTAGGGACATTAGTGATGGGCGATATTAATCGATAACTGCATATATCGATATTTACCTGTCGATATATCGCTATTTTAGAAAATAATAATTACAGATATCGATCATTTTTATAAAAAAGAAAGCTGCTTGAAAAAAGAATAAATACGATCGTCTTCTCAAGCTGCATTAATTTTAACCGAAAAAAGAAACAGTATATTTATACAACACTTTCAACAATAATTAATTTTAACCTGCTTATCTTTAGATAAGTGGAATGTACAAGTTTTTTATGTATATTTTCGAATAATAAATAAATATTATTTGTAAAGTAAATTACTTGTTTTCATTTCAATACTCTGAATCTTAATTTAAATAACAAATTTTCCTAATACTGTGCAAAAACTTTTATTTTAGAAAATTCTTTCTTAACCAAAATGATATTCTTTTGCATATACGCAGCTTATTTTTAATTGGTAAATCGATAGGATTTTCGTATCGATACTTTTTGAACAATATGTTTCATGTATCGATATTTAACAAAAATATATATATCGATAAACGTTATCGATATTGGAACCAATATCGCACATCTCTGATTAGGTTAAAAACAGGAGGGGGGGAGGTAGGATCAATATAAACAGAGAAGTATCATCGCTACAATAGATTAGTGAAAGAATCGCCAATCAGTGTAGGTACGCGCCACTGGGTTTAAATATTCGTGAAACTTCGTACATGACCGTGCACGATCGAAAGCGCCCTATTGGAACATGGGGGACTCGACCCGTCTTTATCGATACAGAGTGGGACGCGTTCATACCCAGATCGTAATCCGACTGCGATCTGTCGGCATCTAAGCTCGTCGAAAATATCGTTTTAAAGCCTCTCTTAAATTATATATATATACATACATTCGGGACCATAAACACTTGCATCTCGTGGTTGCGCGTTTGGTTTGAATATTTACGATCGAAGTATTATAAACTGGTTCGTGAAGATTCGTACAGTTTCGGGAGCAAGCAGAAACGGTTCCTGCGCGCAAGGATCAGCGCACACAGCATCTACCAGGTGGACCCCAGTGCGAATCTGTCCCTTCGCGTGACACGTAGTAGGACGCCGAATAACAGAAAATGCTCGTTAATAAGTGTCAAGCGGTACTGTGCGGTCGAACCTTGTCATGGCAATTAATCAATGGTATTTACGATCACATTACAATAATTCTATACTACGTTTCGTCGATGTCACGGTGTAACGTGACACGTTACCGAAAACCACTCGTTGAAAATATAAATCACTACGCGCATGATACACCCAGAGAATCGATAGCTCGGTTTCCATCGTAAACCTCCCTGTTTCTATGTCAGTTTGGTCACACAGATTTATGGAAATTTCAAAATGCTATCGTCGGATCATTTTGTGTTAAGAGTGAATAGGTTCTACCTCTTACTGCTCACTGGGACACACACGATGTTCAGTAATGTATCGGGAATATAATATGTACATAATTTGAATTCCACGCCTGAATATGTACGATGGACACTTTTAACGTCATGCGTCGCCCTGTTGTCTAGAAAATATACGAATTGTTTTGTTGCTTCTTCGTGTAAAGTTTTGTAGTTGTGTTTATTGAAGATCCTTTTATAATTTGAATACCAACCAAAAAGATCTGATTTTTGTATTATTAGTATGCAGCAGACTTTGTTCTATAATAATAATTATGTGTCAATTTTATGCATTTGTAACACACCTGATTGTCTGAAACTTAGTATAGTATAAAATTTAACAAGATTGTTACTTGATTTGATTATTAAAACCTTTAATAAAGTAAGCAAATATATTTTAATATCTGTATACACATAAAAATCTGCAACCTGTTAATTATACAGGGTGGTCCGTTTATTTTAGATTCCTTAATATCTTCCTTACTTTTACCAGGTCACGAATATTTTTTTTACATTAACATTTGCTTTTTATAATGCGACATTATAGTGCACTTCAAGGCGAATTCAACGACCTACAACACCGAGACCTTAAAACGACCTAAAAATCACGCAAGTTTGAAGGATTTTGGAAAATTCAACTTTCTTCGTTTTCGGTACAAAATGTTTAATGATTTCCATTACCTACGAAGCATTTTCACAAAAAGTGCGTTTTAGATTACAACTTAACTTGAAGAACCTTTCAGCGTCGCTGCTTCCAATGTTTATAAAACATTAACCTAGCGTGATTTTTATCATTCAGAGTTATTCGAGGGTCCTTGTGTTGTATTATAAAAAGCAGACGTTAATGTACAAAAATAGTAACCATAACCTTGAAAACTGAGAAAAAAATGTCATTGAAACAAAAGAGTCAGGAAACACAATATTTATCATTTCGAACCAAACAATTTTGTCCTAACACAATTTTTCGTATTACTAAAAAAAACAAAGATATTAATCCTTAATATTTTCTTTATTTAATAAAATTGTGGCTTAATAATTAAGTAATCCAGAATAAACGAAACACCCTGTATATTTAATCGCCTAATCCCATTGATGTAGAAACACCACGTTTGCCCACGTGTTCTCACGACGTAAATAAAAAAGTAATAGACGCACGATAAAAAGAAGTGGTTTCAATCGCTTTAAGTAAATTCTGTCGTGATATGTGGACTTATATACCAATAAGATCAGTTGAACAATTTATTTTTCGACTCTCTCTCTCTCCCTCTGTTTTATTGCTTATCGAAATTCGTGTAGATCCACTTCGTTACTTTATCTTATCGAAATCTCGGATACATCGCGATTGGACGAATTCTCGGTGATTACGAACACGTACACGCATACACACATTGGATATCAGAAGCTTGTTTATTGACCTTGCGCTTCCAGAAAGAAATTTAAAATTTGATTACATCTTCGCCGTTCACGTATACAACAACACGATAAGAATTTCAATTGTGATCTGTTTACTCAACCTTGCTCCCTTAAACTGTCGACAATTGTGTGCTAATACCGTTGACAATTGCTATTACGAAATATTATTCGAAAATTTATTGATACATCAGGTTATTCGATTTACATTTAGGTACAAAAATACTGAAAAATAAATGAATGAAGCATTCTTGCGAAACAAAAATTGAACTTGATGCCATACAATTGGTCTTTAACGCTGGAACTACTAAAGCAGTCAAATGACTGGTTAAAACATTTTTGGGTGGAAATGGAATTTCTCAGATATTTCATAACTTTCATTGTAATATAAAAATGGAGAAATTAGTTAATTTGTAAATTTGAATAATTTCGAAAATTTGTCATGTTTATCGTTCCGATAGAAATAGATTTATCATCGGTAGTTCTACTGTTGAAATTTACTGTCAAAATATACTATCAATAAATTAAATTATAAATATAATAAAAATAACTAATCATTAAGCATAATATGGTGTTACAACTTGTTACGGAATAAGGTCAGCAAATAGAAAAATTAATTTTTTAGGTTAAATTGTTTTTTGAAACGTGTATCAATCAGCTAGCAAATGGTTAACATTAATGAATTGAAAACGATATATGTAATCTGTATTGTTATGTGGCGAGCATAAGTTGCGTGAAAGTGCGTCAGTATGTCAACCAATTATCCTTAAGTGACATCAATGAAACTAAACGTGCAGTCTATTATACGCGAGGGTTTAACATGATTTAAGTCGACACGACACTCGGCAGCGATACGTTGCACTGAATGTTATCGTGATTTAAGTATATCCTCTATCTTGCAACCGATCTACGGGATTGTGGCAAACGATTCCATTCGAGCTGTACGGGATAATTATTCGACTGATAACAATAGAAGACACACATTCGTAATTGTGTATAATGTTTCTTCCTTTTCTAACCGAGTATGCGTCGGAAATTTAATCGGACAGGGGGCCTAAAATACAAGAAAATAAAAATATTTGATGCATAAGTCCCAAGGGATTTTTATGCAAATTTGGGCAATTTTTTTTATTGAAAAACGTAAATAACTCACAGGATTTCCCATTTAAACCGACCCACTCAAACTTAGCATCTAAGTGAAGGAAGAAATAGTGACAAAAAAAATATCAAGCAAATCTGTGAAATTCTCTTTTGTAACTGCAATATGAAACACAAAATTTAAAAATGTTACTGGATAAAAAAAATTTTTAGTGAAATGTCGCGTTAACATTGTGTCCTAATGGGTTAATTTAACAGGCAATAGTATTTTTTCACACTTGTAATTTTATTTGTGTATACGTATACTCGTGATGAAGTAAAGAGTGATTTTTGTTTTTTTTTTATGATTCGATGCAGGACACGCGGCTCCGTGGAAAAGATGCCTAACTGGAGCGCCATCGGAAGAACCAAAGAAGCCGGTAGTCACAACGGAAATACCGGGACCTCAATCGCGTAATTTATTACGAGACCTCAATACGATACAGGTACGTTAATGAGTCTCTCGACAATATCACTAGAATTACCGAATTCACCAAAACGACGAACCTTTTTGTTACACAATTACTGAAATAGTATAGGTTATTTTGTTGGAATTTTTGGGGATCTTCAATTTATTAAACAATATATGGTACTAATATATTATGCAATTTACTTAGTATACACATAACGCTGGTAGTTCTAATGATATATGAATATTCTGAGACGTTTTTCCTTTAATTTCAATTTGTACCGTATAAAATTTTAATTACTAGACTTAAAAAATGAAATACGTGTTAAAGACACTTATATAGGGTGCCCCCCTGACGGGAGCACCTTCAATATCTGACTTGTTTTTGAAGATCCAAAAATATGAAGGAAAAGTATTACTTGATTAGAAGGAGCAAATACTATAATGAGTAAAAATTTTTCTGAAGGTCATATCTTTCGAAATTTCAAGGTCATCGATATTCTTTTTAATGGAACTACATATTTTTATCAGCATAGCATATTAGTTGAGGTCAAGACCAATCTAATGATCTATAATAGTGTGACCTCCATTTGACCTTGAGTACGAAAAATCCACAAATGTATGAGAGTAGATTTAAATAATAAAATAACTTGATAGATGGATTAGTGCAAAAATGTCTCAAAGTTGATGGACATCACTTTGAACATTTATTAAAATAATTCTTCTGAAAACCGAGAATACATAAAATATTTAAGGTGTTCACGTTAGGTGGGACACCCTGTAGATTAGGTGTACCAGTAAGTAGTCCACCATTTCTTAAGAAACTTTGTAATTTTTTCGAGATAATCCAAATACACCTCCTATTTTAAGAATACATATTCGTTACTTGTTTCCATCATCATCTGGCATTTTGACTAAACAGAAGATTGGGAGGATATTCTGAATCTAAAATGTATCGCCGCCATATTGGAACTATGTATAGTGAATTACTTATTGATACACCTAATACTTCACGCTCGGGGTAGTATTTAGCTGTAGTTTTTAGAAAAGATTTATAATCTTTAATTTTTAATCTTTTCTTAGATATTAAGTTGTACCAATAACTGATGCCCTTTAGTTCCAATATGGCGGCGATACAATTCAGATGCAAAACGTATCTTTCCAATCTTCTGTTTAGTTAAAACGGCATAGGATGATGAAAACAAATAACAAATATTCTTCAAATAGAATCTGCATTTAAATTATCTCGAGAAGATTACAAAGTTTCTTTAAAAATGGTGGAATAGTTAATATTTGATCGAATGAACTGAACCGTCTGCTCCAATTATTATTCATTTCAAAATATGTTTTCTCTAACAGCGAAAGTATTGGAATGAAATAGTCATGATTATTCAGATGAAATATTGAAATTAAAAAAAATCTATTTATTTAGTAAATATAGAACGAAAAAGAAACAATGATTGAAAGTAGTGTTCAATAAAATTATCTATTTTCTTTAAAAAAAGAAAAATGTTTTAATGTTCTCTAATATCGCACATACAACACTTTCCAATTTTCACATATCAGTGACCCTTACATTGATTGCATATTCAATAAACACACAAAAATATTTATTGTCTCGCTGATATTTTCTCCGCATACTATCACCTTTTTTATTCTGTTTTTTTTATTCGCATAATTTTTAATATATGTGTAAATACTCACTGCAGTGAGATCGTATCAACCCAATTCATCGAATAGTTAAAACTGCGAATTGAATTTATGTAAAACACGTCTTCCGAACAGTTCTCTGAAAGGTTTTATTTGTAGCATTACAAGGGTCATAATTACCGATAAACAAATCGTCTACTAAGTACAAGTTCTTGTTCTTGCATGTCACAGAAGTGATAAAATTATCATGCTCGAATGAAGAAAATAAATCACATTTATTTACAACGACCGATTTTCACTGAATACGCGTGTGTGTAAATAGTGACGAAATTCGGATACATTTCGGAAATTTATGTGTCCTCAGCAAGCCTCTTCCGTACAATTCTTCGCGGATTACGAAAAATCAACAGGTAACTACATAATGGATGTAGACGGGAACGCTCTTCTGGACGTGTATATGCAAATTTCGTCGATGCCTTTAGGCTACAATCACCCGGCTATGTTAAGAGCCCTCGCCGATCCCGTTAATCAGGTAAACGAACACATCCCGTGTACATTTCCATCCAGTTTTTTTTCGAAATAATTCACTCGATAGTATTTAAAAAATATAAAATTGTCCTGAAAATGTTGATTTTTTTCAAAACTTTGTAGGGCTGTAGAAGATCTTAATAAAGATAACTTTGTTTTTTGTCATTTTATGGTTCTTGAGGTTGAAAACACCTCTTAAAGAGTTACGCGTATTTTTCCTATTTTCCTGTGTGTCTTGAACACTGTAGTGAATGTAAAAAAATTGTTAAAATACTCATTGAGTAGCTCCTTATGCTGTATAATACTGTGCAATGAAATTGTTGAGAATTTGTTTATTTAAACAACAAATTTTTAACAAATCAATTGTAGAGTTTTATAGAACATAAGAAGCCATTAAATTTTCATTGTAATAATTTGTTCATATCTACATTTTTCACGATATACAGAAAAATAGGAAAACACATATTAACCTTTAAGGGTTGTTTTCCCCCTGCAAGTAGCAAAAGCAAATCACCTGACACTTCTATTGTGGTCCCCTACAATCTACTCTCTAGAAAGTTCCCTCGTAATTATGTAATATTAATAAAAACAGTAACATAGTTGTTATCAATATTTCATGCTATTTTATGTTATTATCATTTGTTATTCACACTTTAATATTAATTACTATTTAATATTATTAACAGAAAATTATGGCCAACAGACCGGCATTAGGCGTATTCCCCGGAAAGGATTGGCCGAGTAGACTAAAAAAAAACATGCTTAAAGAAGGGGTAAGGTACCAAGAACATCGCGTAATTGATTAATAATGCTTTACATTTTTAATGTAGTAAAATAATGTCTGTAATGGTGTATATTTACTATATATTTAGGTTGCTCCCCCAGGATTATCTCATCTCACAACTATGATGTGTGGTTCCTGTTCCAATGAGAATGCTTTCAAAAACATTTTTATTTGGTACGCTGAGAAACAAAGGGAAGGTGCCCCATTCACAAGAGAAGAAATGGAAAGTTGCATGATCAATCAAGTACCTGGTGCACCACGGTATTCAATACTTTCATTCAAAGGTGATCACATCCGATAATACACTAGAATAACCAAAATACATCTCACATATTCATCGATCAGTGAAATAAATGGAGAAAGTAACAGAAATATTATTTACAGGTGCTTTTCATGGCAGAACATTGGGATCTCTCTCGACAACGCATAGTAAATACATACACAAAATAGATATTCCAGCTAACGTTGTCTAGCCGAAGTATGTATAATTTTCACTAAATATATTCACATGGTTTCTTTGTTCTATATTCCACAATTTTAAATTATCGTGTCAATTACACAATATTATATAGTAACGTTGCTTTGTCAGGTTGAAGAACTATTTGAAAAATACAGAAAAGAAAAGAAAGTTCCTGTCGCTGGTGTAATAGTGGAACCAATTCAATCTGAAGGAGGAGATAACCATGCTTCTCCTGAATTTTTCCAAAGATTACAACGCATAACAAGAAAGGTGATAACTACTTCCATGTACTTTCAATTCTCAAATCTATATTTCATATTTAAATCACACGTCTAATAAATCATATCTCAAATTCATTTATGTATAAATCACATTTCAAAAGTTATACTTTACTGTCACTTTATGAAATATTAAAATATTCGGACTACACGTATCACAATAATACGTTTTTTAATATTTCAGCATGGAGCAGCCTTATTAATGGACGAAGTACAAACAGGAGGAGGCGCAACTGGTAAAATGTGGTGTCATGAACACTTCAATCTAGAATCTCCGCCAGAGTTGGTGACATTCAGTAAAAAAATGCAACTGGGTGGTTACTACCACACGGAAGCGTTAAAGTAAATTACAGGCACAAGTTGATCATTTGAAGATTCGTGATCTACAATATGATACACTATGTAATTGTCAACGTATTGTTACAGACCCAAGCAATCGTACCGTGTATTTAACACCTGGATGGGAGACCCTAGTAAAGTAATACTGCTTGAAGCGGTACTAGAAACAATACAAAAGGAGAATCTTCTGGATAGAGTTAAGCGTGTCGGCGATTACACGTTGAAACAGCTTATGAATGTGCAAAATGAATTTTCTACGCTTATTAATTCGGTTCGTGGTCGTGGAACATTCATAGCATTCAATTGTGCTTCCCCTGAACTCCGGGACAGAATAATTAAGGATCTCTTAACAAAAGGTAATTTTCCTATCATATATTAACCCTTTCCGATCATAGGATTCCATTTAGAATTATTAACTTACTTTGCATTTGTAACTCTTATTATGAGCCTGAAGATTCAATATGGCATCGTATGGTATAGTTTAGTTTTTGCCGTTAGATGGATACATTCTGGAAAATAATACTTATGAACAATTTTTGTTTGTTAATTTTCCTGTTTTTCTGGCATCCAAGAAATGACTATATGCATTATTTTTTACTCGAAAGAAATAATTCCGTTCGGAAAGGGTTAAATCACATTGTTTCTATTAACAAACTGTAATGCAAAAATCACTTGTCGCATAGGTATCCAAACTGGTGGCTGTGGTTCTACGGCGGTGAGGTTAAGGCCCGCCTTAACGTTTACGGAAAGTCACGCGGATGTATTTTTAGAGGCACTCCGATCAGTCTTGAAAAAATAATGATATAAATAATATATTAACCGTTCCGAGCTACATTCTTCGTGAGATTTAAAGTCAAAAGTCTTCCATTAAGATAATAAATACCATAAGGTCTCTATTTTTAATCAGTGCATTATTTTTGTATATCAATTTTATCGTGTAATAGGTCAATATAGACAATAATTAAAGTATAAATGTTATTTATATTTATGTAAAAAATTTATCAATATTTTATGGTATAATGTAATTCAGTTTAACCAAAAGGAAACTGATAATCTATACCAAACTTATGAGACTTATACACAAATTATTTATACTTGCTTCGAGTTATTATGTACACGACATATTTTGATTAAAGTTAATTAAAAACGCAATATATATGTACAAACAATCTTGTCTTTGGCAAAAGTTGTTGCCGACTGACTTTTAAACCATGTGAAATAAACAGATTAGATGTTTATTTCGACATCTTTTTTAAAATGTCCGCAAAATGTTCATACTCCTTATGATGACTCTTTTGTACCATATAAGCAATTGTTTTCATCTATAAAAAAAAAAATGAAATTTATTCCGTTAATTAAGTGATTCACTTGTAACTAGTTCTGCTCCCTTTTACCTTAACTTTCGAATCAATAAAATTATGTCGTTGAGACAAATTCCATAAATTCACAGCCATGCACGCTAATGACGGATCACGTAAATCGGCTCTAATAACGAAACAATTGAAAAGCTCGAGTGCAAGGTTTGCCTGTTTCTCGAGTTGATCAGTGGATCCAAGATACTTTAAATGGGACAAAATCTCGTCTACAATTTTCGAGCATATTTTGTTCGCTTCACTTATGAACTTTTGATCGGATCCATACAACTTATCGTTAGCATCGACCTACGTGTAATGAAAATTGTGATACATTATTTAAATAGAATAATAATGCTATCCTTCTTACATTAATACAGTATGTAAACGTATTATGCTTCCAGTTACGTTCGAAATACCTTGTCAACATGGTATGGATAATTCTCCTGTGTCACTACGGACAACAAATCAAGTACGCGTAGATACAAGTATGACTTCGTTGATACATTTTCTTCGAAACAACGTTGAACAGCATGGAGCAAACGTCTCATCAAATACAAAACGCCGTATTCTGGGCTATCCTAATGAAATTGTCGCAGTTTTTTTTAGTCTGTTTTGTATACGATTATTACTTATTTGAATGGGTGTCTAAAAGAAGGGCGCATGTTACATTTCATACAATTTACAGGACTACGTAACAACAGTTCATTGTTCACTGTAACATCACTGTTCATTCCCTTTTTCTGTGCAGCTCCTGACCTCTAGCGCCATTATCGGGTACTAAAAACTTTGCCAAAGCGTCTTCGACATCACATTGGCTCTCGTTTCACGGAAAACGCCTTTTAAAAAATTCATAACACACGCCCTTTCTCTAGACACCCATTCATTAATTCTAAGCTCTTTAAGAAAAAATTTATGGTAAAAACATACCGGAACCACTAACAAAGTTGATAAAAAATTCGACAGGTATGATAGTAAATACGGCTGCGAGTTTTTCTGCCTTCCGTCAATGTCTATTGTTTTTGGCATTTCTGGAACTAAGCTTAATGCAGCCTTAAAACATGCATCAGCTAAGGAAATATTATTTAATCGATTATAATTGTTGATCAAGTGATACATATTAGGCGATTGGAATTAATTACCTTGACCTAAACACTGATTTAAAAGTGCCACTTGACCTGACAGCAAATACAACTGTAATCGTATATGAACCAATGTCAACGATGGAATGGTAATGAAACAGAACGCAGCACAGGCACGGACGAACGCCGATGTTCTTCTAGTATGATGTCCACGAACAATTTTTCGTGTGTCAACCGCTAATCTATTTACACACTAACCGTAGAGAAATGTCGATGACAATATCTTGAGAAAATATCTACCCCATATTGCAAATCACTTATTATCGATCTATTACCTACCTGTACAAGCTGTACATGTACACTATCGAGATTGGGGAAAGCGGCTCTAGCTTCGGCGTAAAAATTCAATTGTTTTTCAAAATCGCGATCGTAGTCAACACGTTGCACTAAGCTGCATATAAGCTGGCCGATCTGTCGTTTCTCATCTTCAACGGTTAAAGCACTGAAATTATTGACTTGTTACATGACAATAAATACTTACATTTTTAAACAAGAAAATTACATTTACCTAACTGAATCGTGCATTATTCTTGCGATAAACATGAGAGCATTTATAACAATAGGATCGGTAATAGAACCGCCTTGAGCACTTAAACCTTCTATAATAGATTTACAAACTTCAACTTTAATAGTTTCCTTGTGGAACAAATCGATAAATGGTAAGAAATTGTCCTGAAAAATTTCTCCTAGAATATTTTCTGCATATAATTTAAGAAACGTATTAATTCGTAGAAAGGAACGGATAAGTGGAAAATTACCATGGCGAACAGAGACTCAAAATCTTGTGTATGAGCTACAACTTTTTCCATAATATTTTGCAATTGTGGATAATAATGCTCGAAATTTTTGTTCGGATTCAGTCGATCGATCAGTTTTCCAAAAAACAGATTTAACTCGTTTACCTGCAATAAGAAATATAAGAAACAAATGCCGTTTTACTAGCCAGTGAAAATAGCTTACAGAAAAATGTATTGCTGTAAATTGAATCCAAATTTCCACACAAGGCATAAACTTATTAGGATTTGTTAAATCTGTTACGTATTTCCATATTATATTAAGAATTGTTTGACAATCTTCTTTTGGTGGTGATCCCTGTATTAAACATTCACCTAAACTTCTATACAAAAGATATTGTGGATAACCTGCGAAATGATAAGAAATCAGCTACAAAAATATTAAATTTTTATGTATTACTGAACCATGTTTTAAAATTACCATCATCTTCAGTTGCGATTACCAAATTTACAAAATCCATTGCATGTGCAGCAATATATGCAGGCTTAAATGCGGTTAAAATACTATTTAATAATAAAGAACTGTAGAAGAAACAAGTGGAATTAATAAATTACTTCATAAAGTATACTATTCATTTATTATATATGTACACATACAGGATCTCCTACATAACTGTATCGAACTATAACTTTAAAACAGTTGTGCATGTGTCCTATGACATTTGTTTTTACCTCCTACTGTTTGGAAGCTCTAGCTTGGCTCAGTTACATGGGACACCGTCTATATGTGCACAGTATAAAGTGATGCAATCACCTGTTTTTCTGCTTTTTGCATTGAGACAGTACATCCTCCAAAAGATTTTCAGATGTTGTAGCCACCAAAATTTGTAAAATCCAATCTAAAGCTGGCGAGTATAGATTCAAATAGGAATGTAAAGGCATACTTTGCTTAATCAATTCTGCTTGCACATATTGGCCGAATAATTGTTGATATGTAGAAAGAAAATCATAAAAATTTTCTCTTACGAATTCAAAGTCGGACGTTTTGTTTAAAGCTAACCCCACACGACATAAGTAACATCTAGCATATACAGCTATAAGAGGATTTCCAATTCCTCGTATCATTTGAGTTCTTCTGAGCAATGCTTTATTAAATTCACTGAAAATAAAGAGTTTCAAAGTAATAATAACATTACATGAACCTGTTGTGTGTACAATATGTATGTACACTTATGACTGAAGTAATCTTTTCTAACATAACATATATTCACTATTTTTAGCAATAAAAAACATTTGATGAAAGATACATTGAGGTAAAATTACTGATTATGACAGAAAAATATTTTTTCTCAAGATTACAACTTTAAAAATTTCAGTATTCCTTAATTTTTCACAAGACCTACATTTTTTAATAGATAAGAAAGTATAATACACTTAATAATTTAACATGGTCTAAACAAAAAAACATAAATTCTCTTTTCGCATGATCTGTTTTAAAAAAATATTCCTACTCATTTTTCTAGAAAATTGCTCTCAGTTAAGAACATTCTTTACTGGTTTATCGTATTAGTTTTACTGGTTTTTATAATCTGGAGGCAATCCTCAATGTTTTTATATACACAGTATCTTTTTTGACATGGATTTTTCAGCTATTTGAACTATATTGAACTTACTATAAACTAAAGAATAGTAATATATTGTATAAATACAATATGCTAAAAGTCATATATAATAAAAACTTCAGTTAATAATTTTATAAGAGATCACAAAGAAAATAATTACGAATATACATATATATGACACACAGTCATGCAAATTTTCAAATGAACTATATAAGTAAAAGCTGCATATTTTGAGAAGTAGTTTCTCTTCCTATGTAATGTCCAAAAAAGATATTTCTGAATCTTACCTTGTTGTTAAAAAACTATAAGATTTTATTATAGCCATTTCTACATAAAGCCGTGGAACTAATTCTCTTATTGATGCAATTTTATAAAACCAATTTCTGCATGTTTCTTTTGCACTTTCAGGTACCATATCTGGTGTAAAACTGTCAGGTAAACTCGTTGGCACTTTGCTTCCTGGCCTACAAAATAATTATAAAGTATACTTTTACTTTATAACATCTCAATCGAAACTATTTTCAGGAATGTAGAAGAACTATTGTTAAATAAAATTTCAGTGTAATTACAAGAGTCTAATACTAACTTGTAATATTCAGCCTTCACTTTCAATCGTTCATACACCAGTTTTCCAAAAATATCTAAAATGTCTGTGATAAGAACAAATTTGCTGGGGTAAAAAGCCATAACAGATGTATCTACTAACAATTTGGCGCACTAAAATAATTTAACATTAATTTATATATTTCTTTAAATATAATGAATAATATGAAATTAATGAATGGAAAACCTGAATTGCAATTTTTAGTGCCTTAACCCTTTGATCAGAATGCCATGCTTGCACGAGCTCATTATTCAACTGTTCAATTCTTGCAGCATATTGTTGCTGTGATAAATCTAACATTTGCCGAACAGATCCTTCTTCAAAATCATCTAATTGTTCTAACCTTGTCCGTACTTTATCAACCACTCCCCCACTTGGTTGAACTTTAACAACAACTATAACAAATAAGTTTCTGTAGTGTAACTGCTTTCAATGAATTATCTAATATGCTGTATTCGTAAATACAAAAAGGATATACCTTTTTCACCACCTGTTAAAAAGCTAGTAACAATTGACAACTTTTCTGATGTTGTGTACTTATTCAATATTGCAGTACGTCTCGTTGACCAAGGTTCTACTAATTCTTCTGCAGTATCCTTACACTTTTTGCTAGTAACACTAACATTACAAGAGTAGTCCCACTATAAAATCAACATTACATTTCCAAATATAAATATCATGTACCGTAAAAGACTAGAAATCAAACATTTTAAACATGTATTAATTCAAAAACCTCATCTGCAGCCATTTTAGACAAAGGATCTAACTCTTCTCTAGCAAATTGTGACAAGGGATCTGAACCATCAAGAGAAGAATGACTCAATAGTGGATCTGTTAAAGAATTTCCAATAAGTGGTACTGGTGTACCAACTGATGAACTACTATTTGTATGTTGTAATGCATTGCGCTTAGCTCCAGTACGTCCATCAATTAACTGCAACCATGTTATTAAAGTAAAAACCAAATTGAACCATCACTGTCAAAATACTGTTATAATTACACATGACAAAGCATTATAATGTAATCGATAAATTATATTTTTATTCTTCTTAGTATAGCTAAATTATATTTTACCATTACAGTGACAGGTTTTAAGGGATGATCCAGCGCTTCTTCTAAATAGGCAAATCTTATTGTTTTATAATTCACAGGTTTTGCAATCCTATAAAGTATTTAAAAATTTCGATATTTTTCTATTTGTTGTAAATTGATAATAAAAGTATAATGTACACACCAATCTACTTCCATCATTTTCCAAACGTTCTCGAAATATATTTACAATGCAAGAACAGTACCAACAATACGAATCACTATTATCATATGTCAAACTTATATTCTATCGCTTCATGCTTGGACATGACACCTTGCACTGCGATTACAAAATTTAATGATCCACACGAGATTTCAAATATTGTCTATCTCTTGTCAGTCTGTCTATGTTTATTCTAGTTTATTTTAAATAGACGTCTGTATCGGACCGGTTAAATTTTAATGAAGTAACCCGAGTAACCTCCACCAACCTCCACCCATAATCATGTATAATCATGGATATAATAGCTGTAATAGACTACGCGGTCTTATACCAGGGTTGAAGTTGACATAGAGGGATAAGGCAATAACTGGAGTAGCTTTCCTCTCTTTCTAATGAGGCTATTGGTGGGGGATTCTCCCACGGCTGTGTGGAGGCCACTGATCTATGTACAGTACATTCGTTTCCCGCGCTTCCGTTATCTGCACGGAAGCCACGCCCCTTGCTCACATGTATTTCTGACACACGTGCGCGTACCCTACTCTGTCGCCCAGCACGCCCAGGCCGGAACACATACAGTGTCGCGTTTAACTCAAATATTTCATCACAGAAAGCGAAATGTATATAATAATGTTTTAATAATGTTTTTATTGGTGCAATGAATATTGGTGGTAATTTGATTCCTTCTTATCTCGCGGATCACACGTAATGGGTAAAAGATGCTAACCAAGCTAGACATTTGCCACCAAAATATGTCACGAATTATTACCTTTTTCACATAATATCTTAATACTTTATTATGCAGAATGTTTGGAAGAATCGATTTATGTAATAAAAGTATTTTATTCCATAATATTTCAATATCATTAATAAAAATAACACATTTAACTTTGAAAACTTAGAAGATACTCCACCTACGTAAAACTTGCTATTGCTAAGTAATACCCCTCTTCATACTGAACAACTTCTGTGAATAAACTTTTCTAATATCTCTAAAAATAACGGAGATAATTAATGTAACCGTAAAGTGCTCATATCCAGCCCACCCTATATATAGCTGCGTTGCACGACTGAACGGCCGAGTGGTGGGAAAAGCGCTCGGGTAACTGGTCACGGATTCCTGCACGGCCTGGAATTCTGGTCTTTTACAACCCCGATTAGTGCGGGAAATGAATGTCTACTGTACTTAAGAAGTTTCAGGTTTAGTTCCACTTTCTGCCACCAAGTCGCTACCATCACCGACTAGGTATAGAATAGACCTAACATCCAATGCTTTTTTCTGTCCTACGTTCATAGGGCTACGTAGCCCTGTTACCATTTTAGTGTCAATACCCGACGTTACCGATAAAGCATGAATTCTGAGTATTATTAGCATAAATGAAGTGTTATATATTCCATTCATATTACGTGTATCTATATGATTTCTTCAGTTTAAGTTTAAGGGATAAATATAACAGTCATGAAACATGAAACGGAAAAGTATATATTTTTTCACTTAACTACAAGACAATTTATTCTAAATGCATCGTTAATGGACATTTTACTAATGTTACTTTTTACATGTTCTTGTTTTATTCGTTTTTATATCTTGCTTTACATTTGTATATTTGTAACAGATAAATTCAGAATAGATGTAGTTTCATAAATAATTTATTAAATCTACTTTTTGGCCGGCGGCTTACAATTTCCCTTGCGAGAAGCCTTACCATAATGAGCCATCTCGTAGCCGCGGGATTCCGGGAATTGGGTGACGTCACGGCGTGCGAGCGAGAGCGATAGAGCGAGCCGCGGTATCGGTGCTCTCCGTCGGTGTTGACGCGTGCCGAAAAATTTCAGTGG